>NC_035447.2:48152816-48454731 GCF_002127325.2 Helianthus annuus | reverse complement strand
GTAAGTAGCATATGTTGTAAAAATAATAAATTGTACTTTATTATTTATAGCTTTAGATATTAAAATAATAATGTATGTACCTCTTTTTTGAATAATGGTTGCATTTCAGAATCATCCGGATAAATGCTCATGAAGTTGGGAAGGCCAGCAAGTTTCAACTCCACCATTTCTGGTAATTCAACAACATTGTTGCACAAACTGACCATTTCTGGTAGATCCTCCAAAAACATATAATTCAACTTTTTTAATGTAACCAACCCAACTCCATTATTCTCACCAATAAGTGCTTCCAAACAAGGGCAGTCGGATATTCTAAGCCGCTCAAGCTGCTTCAAACCATTTGCCATATCAACTGTAAAGAGGTATGTCAATTCTGCACACTTGGAAATATGAAGGATTTTTAGTTGGGGAAATGTGTGATGCAATGAAATGTCTTTAAGACGGATCATATACTTCACTTGTAATCGAAGTTCCTCTGTATGTTTGAATAGGTCTCCAATATTGCTTTCGTTAAGCTCGGTGCACTCTGCGACAAGGTTTAGCGTGTTTCTGAATGAATACTTTTCACCATAATTCAACTCACAGCCTATAGAGATCCTAAACCTTCCAAGGTTCTTAAAGGACATACATTTTGGTTGGAGCTCATTATCATAAAATTCCAACTCTAATGCAAAAAGAACCTGTGAAAGCTTCTCCAATTCGTCACAATTGGCCTTTGCAAACCTAACAGGCCTACCTTTAGAAGCCCTCATATAAAGCTCTTTAAGACTATCCAAGTTTTGCAATACCCCTTGATCAATATAAAGGTCAACACATCCGGTCAAATCTAGTAACTTTAGTTTTTTCAACTCTCCAATGGCGGATGGCAACCTTCTTATGTTACAATCAACAAGGCTCAGTGTTTCCAAGTTGCAAAGACTTCCAAGAAAAGAGATATCATCTGTTAACGAGCATGAACGAAGAGAAAGTGTTCGAAGTGTGGTTGTGTGCCCGAACGTTATCGGAAGCCTGGGAATACCCATGTTCACATATGACATAACTTCAAGGTTTTTCATTCTTTTATACATATCTTCCGGAAGCTTAAAGAACTCATACCCATCCATTAGAATCATAAGCGAGAGGTTTGTGCTATTAAAGTCTACAGGAAATCCAGACATGCCTGTACACTTTAATAGAATTCTTTCACAAGAGTCTGATATAAGTCGCTTCGATGCCATGCTATCATGGTTGACAATTGAAGCTTGTTTGACTTTCGAGAAATTGCTTAAAACAAAAGCACGGACGAGATCATGCATTTTGACACACCCGTTGACATCACTTTCAGTCAACAAGTTTGCATGTATGAGGTTTTCAACACAAACCTTGGCCCGTATCCTTGCGTCTATTAAAGTGTGTACATTAGCAAACAAATTCAATCCCCATCCGTACATCATCAAGTCCTCAACTGGAATATTAAAGTCATCTGGAAATAAGCCGCTAAGAAGAAAAATTGCTTTATCATCCTCCCTTTTGAGATTTTTGTAGCTCATTTCAAAAACTTTATGCACAATGTTATCATGGTCTTGAAGATCATGATGTTGTAAATTGGAAAGTGCCTCTTTCCATGCCTCCTTTTTGTTACCCCTAAGACTTTTGGCAATTGTTACTATAGCAATCGGTAAACCACCACATTTCTTCACAATATCTTCACCTATCCGTTGGAGTTCATCTTGATCACCATCCAAATGGCAAATTCTAAAAAATAAAGTTTTTGCTTCAATGCCACTTAAAACGCCTACTCTAAAAATTGAACCAATTCCAACACCCATGTGGGTGCAAACATTCTCAAATCGTGACGTGAACAACAATTTTAACCCGTTTGGAAGAGGACTTAGTCCAAAGTCGGTGAGCTCCACTTCCTTCCAAATATCATCCATTATTACCAAAATTTTCTTTTGACGTTGTTCTGACTTCACCTCAAATATCTTACGAAGACGTTCAGCCCTTGCACCTTTTGTTGTTTCAACCAGCGTGTTACCAATGTATTCTGCAATAGCTTTCTGAAGAGAAGTTGGGTCAGTGTTTTCCCCAATAACCACCTTCACGACCAAATCGAACATTTTTAAATCTTCGACAGCCTTCTTTAGTTGTTCCATCATGGTGGTTTTACCCACACCACCCATCCCACACAATGCAATCATCCTATGGGACTCTTCATTTGATTGAAGGGCTTTTAGTGCATTATTAAATATCAAGTCTCTAGACTCAAAGTTGTCTTGGGTACCCATAGTAGAGGTAGAAGTAGAACCAACCTCAGCAAGAGGTCTTTGCGCATGAGTAAACTCGATTTTGGATTCTCGGTCTTCGAGATCTTTTATCTCCTCCAAAATACTATAAGATTGTTTTCCAACTTTGTATCTCTTTGTCACATTGAAGCATCCGATTGCTTCTATTAGATTACTTCTTTGATTTAAAATTTTGACTTCTTCCAACCATGACTCCACACGTGCAGGTACGATTTCTATGTTTTCAACAGCCTTGTCCCGTTCATCTTGAACTTCTTGTGCTATGACATTTAGTTGCTTCATTCTAGCATCCACCTTTTTAACATACTTTGTGGAGGATACCAAGAAACCCAAGTGTTTCTTAACCGGCACCAACAAAGATTCAACAATAGGACCGATAATTGGACTTACAAAATCCATTTTCCAAAACTGCAGTTTTAAATAAACAATAAAAAATAATCAATAACAAAGTGAAGGAAGTGCAATTACCAACAAGAAGTTATTCATATCTTAATTAATTTAAATAACTATTTCTTTTTTCACTAAATTACATTTTATTTAGATTAGATGGGGTTACTGTCTGAACTCTACAGTGTTGCGTCACATTGGACTCAAATAATGCTAAAAAACAAGATAAATTTCTTAATTCACACGTAGATTATAAGCATTAAAAAAAGAGACTGAAAATTAATTAATGAATTAGTTTTCTAACAACTCTCAATCACCTTTTTAAAAAGAGATACTGAAAATTAATTAATGAATTAGTTTTCTAATAACTCTTAATCACCTTTCTAATGTCGAAAAATACCAATTTAAGTAACTCTTTTTAGGCGTTCAAGGAATACATTTTTCTGAAATTCATTTGAAAATCACACACTGACAGCCATGATGGCTGACTTTAGGTATTCCAACACACACACACACACACACTTGTTTCTTCCTGCTTCTTTTGTTGAAAACGAAGATTCATAAAATATTCTGAGACCGAAACATGTAAAAATGAAAAAGAAAGTGGATTTCATTTCCAAATGTGGTTGGATTCTACTTGAAAAGCATATATACACAAACAAACCCATTGTTTAATTAGCATAAAAGATATTAAAATTGAACAAAACAGAATACCTGTCTGTGATCTTTTTTTCTTGCTTGGTAGAGAAATTGATTGGCAGGATAAGGTTATGAGCTGTGTAGAGGATAAGAGGAACTCCAAGCCACATGAGTATTTTGCAAAGGGGAAGGGGTGTGATTGTAAATTTTAGTTGACCCAAAACCAAAAGTCTTTTTACACCATTAATTTTATATCGAAAATGAATATATTTCTTTTTTAAATCTAACCACATGAGTAAATAACAATACAATACCGTTTGATTTAGTTAAATGTAAATTATTTTAACTCTAGTTTTAAATTATTGTTACCAATTTGGTCTCTCACATAAATGCTCTCAGCTCACATCATGTGTAAATGTAATATTTAATATTTTACCTGCCTTGGATGGGCATTTTTTGAATTATTTATCTAATTTCACCTTTGTGGGCATTAATACTCTTGTATGCTGGTATCACAACAAGTTTGATATAAAAATGAGAAAAATGATATTAGTTTTGTAATATTTGAATTTGAACTTGCTAATAAACTCATTCACTCTTTTGGTTGGTAGGGGGAAACATGGACCGGTTGTTATGGTCAAGATCAAATCATAACCGAGATATATTGTTTTTTTTTTTTTTTTAATTTTTATGCCTTGTGTTACAAACAAATGGTTCAATCCTTTTGGCTATACAGAAATTTTTTTTAATCCCCTGCAATTACTTGCAAAACGTTTGAAGTAAATCTTCACCCCAATAACATTCTCTCTAAAACCAAACTTTCTTTCTCTAAAAGATCCTCTCACAACTTTGAAATCATCAAATAAGTTTGGATGTGTTACATGAAAGGTACCTCAACTTCATTTAACACCTCATTAACCCGAAAACTAAAATTGGGTTTGATCACGTTGACATTATTGTGACTTTATTGGACTTTTAGGTCATTAGAAGACATACGTTCAATAATCTATATATTAGTAAGATAGAAAGACCTTACCTTTTTACTTTAACATTGATGTCCTCGAATATAATATTATGACGAAAATAAAATGTTGCTCTCTACCCTTCGGTTCATGTCATATTCCTATCACTTTTTTTTGAACGGCAAATTTGGATCATTGACGCACCACTGGAGTATCATTTTAAAAGCCAGTCCAATGATCTAGGAGGTTAGTATTGCAAGTATTGCTCTTTTCATGCCATGTATGTCATGCCAAACGTGTTGAAAGCTCGAAGCAAGTTTATGATATGATCCTAGGCGATTGTATGCGATGTACGCCCTAACGAAAATGGACGATGTGATTTAGTTTTTTTTTTTTACCTACTATTTTTTACACCTAAATACCACCTAACATTGCATTTACAAGAATTTGAACTTACGCCACTTTTGTAATAGGCAACCACCTTACAACTAGGTCATGGGTCGTTGTGGTTTACAAAAATCTAGATAAGGGGACTAGGGGTGGAATCACTAGTGATGGATTCTATCACTCCCACTCTCCAATCAAATCATGACATGTCATCAACCATATTTCTATCACTAGTGATAGAAATGTAGGAGGGGTGGAATCACTAGTGATGGAATTCTATCACTCCCATTTTTTTTAATTTTCATTTTAAAATTAGAAAATAAAAATAAAACACTAAATTATAAATTTCATTAAACTTTAAAAAAAAAATTACATAACCAAATAAAAAAAAACAACTAAACCGATGGCATCTCCCAACCCCACTTTGCGCAAATCGCGCGCTTTTGTTCGATGACAATTGACTTGAACGGTTCGTCGAGATGGGCGTGGTTTTCACACAAGATTTTTAAATCATTTTGTCTTTCGATCGTTTTCAAGTGTTCCTTGTACGCCTGCTCCCGTTCAACTTTTAGGGTCATCATTGTTTCTTTTCTTTGTTCGGCCTTCTTGAATTGGGTCATTTTCTCCTCTTCGATTCTAAAGATCGACTCCGCCACCGCCTCCTTCCCTTTGCTTGACGAATCACCACCTCGTCTGCGTCGTGGCCTTGTGAGTGTATCTTCCTCAACGGGCTCGTCAAGGGGTTGATCGGGTTCGTCTAGAGGCTCGTCGTTTAAGTTCATTTGGGGCAAGTTATCCGACGCGGAAGTCGTGTAGTTCCCCGAATCGGATGTCTTTGATCTTTTCGAACCGCCTCGATTTTTTGGAGCCGTAGGACCACGCGTGTCAACCAACTCAACGGGGACCCACTTCGGGTGATGTCTCGCAACTTCCCATGCCGCCACGTGTGAAAAAGTTCTCTTATGGTACGTTGTGCAATACAATTCGATGGCTTGTTGCATGATCGTCGCCTCGCTCGCTCCACTTTGTGGGTTTCGGCTCTACAAAAAAAAAATAAAATGTTATAAAACTGTTTTTTTTATAAAAAACTGTTTTTTTTAATAAACTGTTTTTTTATAAAAAACTGTTTTTTTAATAAACTGTTTTTATAAACTGTTTTTTATATAAAACTGTTTTTTTTTTATAAAAAACTGTTTTTTTTATAAACTGTTTTTATAAACTGTTTTTTATAAAAAACTGTTTTTTTTATAAGAAACTGTTTTTTTTATAAACTGTTTTTTTTATAAACTGTTTTTTTATAAAACTGTTTTTTTTTTATAAAAAACTATTTTTTTATAAACTGTTTTTAATATAAACAGTTTTTTTTAAATAAAACTGTTTTTTTTAACTTTTTTGTTAATAAAAAAACATACCTTTTGAATGAAACAAGCGTTGAACTTGCTAATTTTCCCGTTCAAATCCGTCCACTTCGACGTCATTTTGTCCATGTTTCGGACCCTTGCACCGGGAAGTTTCATAAAATGATTAATAACCCGTCTCCAAAACGCATCCCTTCGTTGCTCGTTCCCGTGTTTCCTACTCTCCGAGATGTGCAAATACGCCTTCGTCAACGAGACCTCCTCCTCGCTCGTCCAAGGTTGTCGGCCGATTGGAACGATTTCTTGAACCTCAACATTTTGTTCTTCTTCCTCTTCCTCTTCCTCTTCCTCCGCTTCTTCTTCCTCTTCCTCGTCCTCGTCAAGACTTGGTTGTGGTTCACGTGGTCCATTCCAGGCTTTTGCAAAATGATGAATGAGGGTGTTGTCTTCTAGTAGAGGGTCGAGTGTGTGGGGTTGGGTTTGATACGTTTGCGATTGAAATTGGTGAGGTTGAAACGGGGGAACGAACGGTTGGTTATGGTACGTTTGCGATTGAAAGGGTGGATATTGTTGGGTTTGAAAGGGTGGATATTGTTGGGTTTGAAAGGGTGGGACTTGGTCGGGTTCGTCTTGCAACCTAAATCGAGCGGGCTCACCAAGATTCGCTCGAACCTTGGGCCTTATTTTCTTCGTACCCGAACCGCCACCTCTTTTTTTGGATCCACCACCTCTCTTGCTTGAACCTTCCATATTAAAAATGAGTGTGAAAATAGTTGAGAGTTTTTTGAATTTTTTGTATTGAGTGTGAGAATTGTTGAGAGTTTTATAGGTTTGTGTATTGAAATATGTGGGATTTTATATAAAAAAAACAATACACAACGTTCAAAAAATTATAAACGGTCAAAAAAGCAACGTTCAAAAGTTTTACAAACGGTCAAAAATTTTGAAACTTCAACGCGTGGAAAACTTAACGCGTTACAAATGTAACGCGTGATACTATGACCGGCGGCGGTGTGCAAAATGTTCATCACGCGTTAAACTCGTCCATCACATACCCGCCCCGAGTGGCCTAAGAGAAGCTTGTTGATAAAAGAAAAGAAGATAATCTGGCCCACTAACGAGAATGAGATATTCGTTCCTTGTTTTGTGAAGCAAGTCCACGAACTAACATGGCCCACTAATGAATTTTGAGGAAGTTTTGTGAGGTAAGTTTTCGTGAAGCCCAAAAATCAAATAATTTGCCTGAGCCCAATTGTTTTGAAGTCCACTAACCAAGTCTTTCAACAGACCATTTTAAAACTAAAAAAATGCCCACGAAGAATAAAGGCTATATCTAATACCCACTAATAAATGATGTTTTCCAAATGATTTGTGGCACTTTCCTGGGAATGAGACAAACAAGAATGAGACAAAAACCAATTTTTTTTGTGAATGTCTTTTTATGAGAGTGTGGATTTTTAGTTGACTTTAGTAGACTACAAGGTATGGTGATGGACTATCCTTGGAGGATAATCGGCCACGTAGGCGCCACGTCACATTCCTCTCTAAGATGGTCTATCATCCAAAACTAGAGGGCATGGTAGGATGGTCCTAGTCATAGTCCTCCACCACTTTTTATGTTTTTTTTTTTATTTTTTTAGTATTCTATTTTTTTTTACATTTAAGAGATATACTAACAAAATATTTTCATTAATATTAAACCCACATTACATTACATAAATATAAAAAAAAAACATAAACTTAAAAAAAAAACAAAGACTTAATAAAAATAAACAAAGAGTTAAATAATTTGATGTTTTTTCATGATGTCGTGTTGTAATTTTTTCAACATCGAACATTTCGGCTCGGGTTCGTCCTCGACATTCATCGTCATTATTTCCCATTCCTTGAGCCGAATTTTTTCATCGGAAATTCGGATTTTCTCATTCGCCAATCGGACCTTCTCTTTTAACTTTTCTTCCGATGCACGACTTTTTTCTTCGATGCCCCGCTCCTTCGCCTTCGTCTTTTGGGCCGTGACGTCGTTGTACATTTTTAGGTGTTCCATAAACTCAACCATGTGCGGGTCCACCTTTTCCTTTTCTTTTCCCTTGGCCCGCTCCTTCTTTGTTTTGTCTCGGCCCGGTGGACGCTCCGGTTCACGTACGTTATACTCGTCTTCGTCATAGTCGGCGTCATCATTTAAGTTTATGTGACACCTCGCGTCCGATCCACCGGCGCTTAAACTACCCGTTTCCGATGTTTTTTGGCGTTTCGCCATCGCCACCTCGTTGGGAATAGGCCTATATTTTGGTTCGTCTTTTACAACCATCCACGCGCGAACGTGAGGAATGTTGGAACCATTGTTTTCCTTATACTTTTCCAATGCCATTTTGAACACATCCTCGTCGTTCCACCCGCTACGACGGTCACTTGTATATATTTTGTTATATTCCTCGCAAAACCTATTGATGGACGAGTTCAATTTTCGCCACTTCGAGGAAACCGAGTCGACATCTTGATACGGGCCTTGGTCCATCAAGGCGAGAAACTTGGCCAATACCTTGGACCAAAACCCCTCACCCGATTGGTTATTACCTATAAAAAACAAACAAAATATATAAAGTTTTAACATAATAATAAACAAAAAAAAAACTTTAAAACTACCTACTTACTGTTAAGAAAAAAAAAACTTTAAAACTAATTAAAATAAAAACACACTGTTAACAAAAAAAATAATAAACTTAAAAACTAATAAACCTAAAAAAAATAAACTTAAAAACCAATAAACCCACTGTTAACAAAAAAAACTAAACTTTTAAAAATTTAAACTTTAAAAAATGTAAACTTTAAAAAATGTAAACTTTAAAAAGATGTAAACTTTAAAAAATTACGAACCTTTTACTGGGTTGTCGGAAGTGCCAATGAAAGCCTTGGCTAAGGCTTCTTCTTCGATTGGGGTCCACTTAGTCGCCTTCGGTTTCGACGGTTGATCACCCACCACTTGTTTGCCTTTGTTTCGTTTTCCTTTCCCTTTAGGCGGTTGGGTTTCGGGAACAATCTCCACATCGTCTTCGGGTTCGGATTGGGTCGGGATCGGTTGAGGTTGAACGGGTGGTGTGGGGATCGGTTGAGGTTGAACGGGTGGGAAGTTCCAAGCACCCCGCATCATCATTTGTTGAAGGGCTTGATTTTGGGAGATTTGAGCGAATTGGTTTGGCGAGTTTTGGAATGAAGCAAACGCGTTCGATGAATATTGCGAGAATTGGTTTGGTTCTAGCGTTGGATAATATCCCGGAACCGAAAAAACATTAGGTTGGGTCGGATTGTTGGGAGTATTCGGGTTCTCCGGGTTGTTGAACGGATCCATGAAAATTATGTGGAAGAAGGTTTATAGAATAGTGGAAGAAGGTGTATAAAAATCATGTGAGAAAGAGGTGAAATTTTGGGGTTAATTTGGTGATTGAAAGTGAAAATGAAAGTTAAATTTATATATTTTAAAAATATGACCGTTTGGTTTTTTGCAAAATAAGGAAATTTTGTTTTTTTTTTTATTTAAACGGTCAAAAGTGAAATGGGCCCCATATTTTTTGGACCGTCTCCAACGGCAGAAAAGGGACGGAGAGGCCGGGACGGTATGGGGGCGGCACGGTGTTTGGACCGTCGCCGACCCAGGACGAACCGGGGCCGCACCCCATACCGTCTAGCCGTAGATGACAAACCAACAGAAAAGACAAAAGTTGGAAGTTTTGTGAGAATTGACAGGCTGTGAATTTCATAAGAAAGTAGATGAATAATATTTCCTTTTAAATAAGAATCTGTTTCCTGAATATGGAAAGGTAAAAGCAGGTTTTCCAGATCTGTTTGTCACTTCCGGTGACTTTTCCGGTGACTTTGTTCGCCGGAAAAAATGGTGATATAAGATTTTATCCTTAAAACTTAACATAAATCACGTTTTTGATTATCTCCACCATTTTTAACAACTTTCAGCCAAAACATCAACAAATAACATCAAATTTTCGAATTTTAATCCAGATTTTTATGAACCAGATCTGGGTTTCCAAGAAGAGCTCAAAACCCACTCGAAAATCACACCGGAAACTCGGTTTTCAACAAGAAATCGAGCCTTACGCTCTGATACCACTTGTAGGTCCCGATACGGATCGTCGGACTAAGATGATTTCTTGTTTCGGGTGCCGTAATGAGTGCGGAATCCTCGTTGCGACACAAACCGAGCGAGAGAGTAAGCACAATAACAAGACTCAACAATTAACGGGTTCGTATATTAGATCGAGAAGAGTTTCGTTACAAGATGATACAAGAACAAGCACAAAGACAACTCTCTCTCTCTACACTCTCTCTCTAAGCTCCTACCGGCTCTTTGGTGTGTTACTATCTTCTGTCTTCAGTCTGCATATATATAGGACCCGTACGACGAAACATGCAGTCGAAGAAACATCTCGACGGAACATCAAGGAGCCGACGAAAGTCTCTCTAGCTGACGACGAAAGCCCACTGCCGATCATTCATGAGTTTCGTCGACATTCATGCAAAGATTTCAAGACATGTGACATGATCATGACATCATTTTGTTGATGTCATGGTGATGTGGTGTCGGGAAACAGTTCGCGGCGCTTCATGCTTCGCGTGTCGAACTCTGGGGCGCACGACGGAGGAATGTCGCGACGTCGGGCTTGAGCCGAATCTAACCGAGCCGAACCGAACCGAGTCGCGTTCACATAATAAGTATCAACAAACTCCCCCTTGGACGCTACTCGTGAGGTTCGCCTTCCATGTCTATCATGTCGGAGGATCTTCAAAGTCTTCACGCGTCGTAAGTAGAAAGTGTATCAACAAACTCCCCTTATCATTTAGGAAGTGTGCTAACAAACTCCCCCTTAAAATAAACTCTCCCTTGAGTTATGCTCGTGAATCTCTTGATCTTCAATTCTTTAGATCCTTGAGGTGTTGATGATAGGCCAGCGGCAACTCGATCATCTTCCTCTTTTGAGTGCCTCCACGTCGTGTCTTCACTCCGAAGCTAGTCTTCTAACACGTTCTCTTCGCCTTCAGCTGGTTTGATTATCGCATCTGCACATACAAGAAAGCTAAACGCGCCATTGTAACGCCCAAAATTCCTAATCCGAAAGTAATATTTATCATGCTATAATTTAACAAAAATCGGGCATGACCCGTTCGTATTATGAACAATTCCCTGTAAGACTAACTTGTAATAACTTAAAAATACAACACAGCGGAAAATATGAACCCAAAATTTCGTTCTTTAATAGACATAGTACTTACAGGAAAGTTCGAATACCAAATGTCATACACTCATTAAAAAGGATTACCACGTTCCATTATATTAATACTTCGGACCTACATTTGTTAAATTATGTGATCGATCCTTCCCTTACAATCCTTGCTCTTGACTCGATCTTCGTCCGCTCATCTTCGTTAGTAGAAGAAGAAGTCCGTATGGTACCTCTGAACATCACATACAACTTAATCATTAGTCATTGACAACCTCATATAACACTATTCTCACACAATTAACTTTCGTATAATATTCGACAATATAGCTTCGATTCATTCGACTATTCTCTCTAAGTCTCTTGTTCCGAGTTCGGCTTCAACTTCATAAGAATCCGACATTCTCATTCCTGCATTACATCCCAAACTCAAGGGCATTGTTAGTAACGTTAATTCTCAAATGCATCCAAATCATGCATTCGCACATACTTGCACACATACATACCTACAATCATACACATCTACATACCTATATACATTCAATCATACCTACAATCATGTATTCATACCTACGTGTTCCGTACGCATTCTTGTATACCATTTACATGTAATACATGTCCAACTTCATTACATACATCTATCATACTCTTATATAAATTACATGAGGCTTAGACTTGGGTTTACAACTTATAATCGTTAAGGGAACACTCGAAATCATGTTTGGGAGGCCCACCGTAGTCCATGGATAATATACCGAAGCCTACGATGCATAAATCACATAAATAATATTTTTCGACAGAACCTTCACCCGGCCGTGTCAGCTCACCACCCGGCCGTGTCAGCTCTGCACTTTTCCTAGCCATTAATTCTTACCGAAACGGACATAACTCTCTCATTTTTCATCCGTTTTGCGTCACGTTTCTTTCTACATGATTGTAAATTAACATTCTATCATGTGAACTTGAAATCCAACATCCGGGTTAAGGAAATTCTTAACTTATACGTCTTCGGCTTATTATTCATCTACGAATTATACGACCCGCTCATGGTTTTTATCAAACAACACATTCGATTAGCCTAAAACTTACAAGAACATTATAGCCATAAAACTTTTACATTATCCATACTTCCACTTACCCATTAACGTGCTTATGCGCGATCCTACCCGTTACCCGGTTATCATACCGTAGACATTTCTTATTCTTCATTCCATTATAACATCAAGACCTCATTTTTGACCCGTTACATCTACTTAGCGAAAATCATTGGTTTCATACAACCCATCCATTATTTGTCTCAATTATTATGCTTAATTAACTAGCACATAACTCTACGTAAACAACTAAGAAGTGATTGCGGAAATCACTTACTTAATACTACTCATTCGATATCTTCTTCAATAACAAATTTCAACATAACCTTTAACGATTATCATACAATTAATTCCATTACTATTAAAGATGGAGTCCAGGAGTTTACTTACCTCGTGCGTCCGAATTTACACATAGCTTCCGTGTTTACCTTCGACCCGTAGCGCTTCCATATTTGTGCCTCTATTGACATGACTCCTATCCATACATGTCATCATAATTGTAACACGGTTAGCTTACAAACATTCGTTCACTCGGCTTTCAAATCATGCAATTTTTGACTTTCGTTAGCTTATTAACGCATATAAGGGATATGTATCATCATACTTTATTACTACCGAACATAACACATCAACTAGCAAGTTCATAATGCAATAGTTTCTCGCATACAACTTTTACCTTTTTAACTTCAATCCTATACATAATCCACTCTCATTTAAACTATGCCATTCACTTACATAACTATTGCATTCACATATAATTTGCATTCCATAACACTTTTTACAAAAGATCAATTCCATAATTTCCACATACAACACAAGACTTCCTAATTCATTCAAAATTTATAAAATTAACCATTCAAGCATTTAATCGAACACTTGGTGTGCATATAACATTGTAAGCACTATGTACACGTATCCAATGCACAATTTCACTAGTAATCTTCATAACTCATTTAATCAACTAAATTCTCATCACTTATTCATTCTACAACATAAAAATTCATCAATTATCCTAGCGCTCATACCTTCATCGATCACAATTACTCAATTGATGGAACTACAAGATCACCATACTACTAGATTAATTGGGTTTTACCCCAAACCTTCAATACAAACGAATTCAAGCATAAAACATCTTCTAATGATGATTCTAATTCATACACAAGTTCAATTTCTTCAATTTCACGGATTTAATTAAACCCTAGTTCATGAAAATGCACCAAAATACGACATTCAACTTACCTTATGTTCAATATGCTTAGATTAGCGAAGAATTAGCCTCATGCATTCGATTTTTGGATCAACAACACCTTTAATTTATGAAATTCTTGAGGTATTATGAAGGAGAAGGGTTTCCTCTCCTTCCTGCTTCTTGTTCGCGACCCACACACACCCACTATACTGGGTTTTTATTTTTTTAATAAGTTATTAACATAATTACAATTTTAACCCCTCAAGGTTGTTTAAGTTATCATTCTTGTATTTTTTTCTAACTTTTAAACTTTTATTATTCATTTATAACTAACTAAACATTTAAAATAATTAAACATTCAAATAATCTTTTATAAAAATTTGGGGTGTTACAAGTCTACCCCCCTTAAAAGAGGTTTCGTCCCCGAAACCTTTCACATTTTGTACTCCTACCATTTCGCTGTAATCATTAAAAGGGCATACTATCACACGCATACATTCGGGCTCTTTGACTAACGGTCTTATTCTTAAATAAACATAATGGCAGGTATTGAACCTATCTTCTTAAGTTAAGCATTATACTTTCATAATCACATAAAAGTCGAAGTTTTATCAATAGCTCTTAACAGTGTCGCTTTCATTTTAATAATGCTAGCTACTAGCACACTTCATTGCCAGCGGTTCATTCGTTGAATTCATTCAAGGTGCACACTATTGCAAGAACATACTCGCGATCATATCAAGTTTAAGGTTTGCTTCTACCTTTCTAATTAAGCATAAGACTTTTATACGTTTACCCATCATGGTGGTTTAATAAATTTCCTTCTCACAAATGTGTCACTCATGATACTTCATTCTAGCATTAATCATATGAGTTCTTACCCTTCATTTCCTTAGTTCGTATTCAATCTACCAATTCACGCTTATGATTCATGAGTTAGACGTTTTACTCACCAAGAGTTCTACCGTTCTTTCCTATAAAATGGATGATTAGCACCTTTTATTCACATTCTTTCGAGTATGGCGTTAATTAAATCATCTTGTTTACATACTAGTCATTTCTAGATTCTTTTTAAAACTGTAGATCGTTTGACTTATTCATAGTGGGTTAATACATGACCATTTTCTAACATATTACTTTCGTTATTTGACCCGTTTATGACGGGTCAATACATAACCGTTCCTTCGCAATTGTTTAGCTTATTTGTCAACTTTTGCAGTTTGACTTTTCAAAGTCAATCTGTCACTTCTTTCTTATTATAAATACACATAACGTAGCACACGTTTGTACTTCTTGTCGATTCATGCATGCATACAATTTCATCGCTTCATGCTTTAGTGCTTCTCACGTATTCTTGTCCTTTCCATTAAAACTTAAGCCGTCCGCCCGGGTCGAAACCCGTCATTCACTTTGACTCTCTAGAGTCGAGTATTAACATATCTCATGCTTGGTTTTATCTAAGGTTTATTTCTTACAACTAAAGCTTCTTGCCACATCAACCGTTTTCAATGTTTTATACTTACTTACTTAATGGACCAGACTGCTCTATCCATTCTTTTATTACTTGTTTTATTACTTATCATTTTATTTCATTTGACTTCCGGAAGTCTAATTTGTAATTTCATCCTTACATATGCGTATCAATTATCCTATTCTGACACATCCACTTCTAGTCGAGTCATAAGCTCCTATTAAAAGTATAACCCTATTTTTACATACCTAATGTAAGCAAAATTCATTGATTCATTATTCATACCTTACGATCAGGGCCGTCTCCGAGAATGTTAAAAAAATTGGGCCCTGTGCGAGTTAAAATAAACGGGCCCTACCCGCCCTAGTAAAACAAGAATTTAGGGTTGTTGCTGCGTCACTCAATAATTTGATCAAATCTTTTGCAAAATCTCACGTCATTGCTATTGTTTTTGCCTCACTGAGCCTTGCGTCGCTGGGCTTTTTTGTACCGTCCCTCCCGCCTTAATCGACATTTGGTGTTTATTTCAATTGGGTTTGAATGTTTAAATATTTAGGCCTGTGGGTTGGCTCTAATTGGTTAAAAATATTGGCACTCAAAATCCGAATCAAATTTGGGCCACTCAAATAGATTGGCCCGATTGGCACTCAAAAAACTCAAGCAGATTTGGGCCAGTTGAAGTGCTAAATAGATTGGCGAGGCCTAGTTTGGGTTTACTTTTAACCGAACTGATTCGGGTATCGTAACAGACCAGACCAATTCGGGTAAGCTTCTAATAAAACTTTTATTGAAAAGTAGAGAAATATAAGCGCGTTGTAGCGCTAAATTTATAAATTTGTAAAACATTATACATACATTAATACCATATTACATGAACTATAATGAACCGAACATATTCAGGTCATTTTCGAATAATTTGTAAAAAATATTTAGAAGTTAAAAGAAAAAAATGCTTATAAGTAATAATAATAATACTTAAACAATAAGAAAAGAGAAAAAGAAAACTTAAGTGAATTTGGTTGTCTCATGCTTGATATCGCCTAAAGATTGAAATAGTTGCAGTATCAAAATGAAAATATACCAACATACAGACAGAAAAAAGAGTTGCAGCATAATCTAAAATTACGCCAAAAGACAGGCTCGAACCCAAGAGTAGTGTGTTAAAAGGCAAGCCAACTACCATTGGAGTAGGTTGCAATCGATGCTTACTTTGTGTATTAATTATATAAGTATATAAGATACATATATATAACATCTAAAAATATTTGTACGGGCCCTTTGACGTTTTTGGCCCTGAGCCGTCGCCCACCCGACACATGCTCAGGGCCGGCCCTGCTTACGATGGTCCTTTCTTTCCAATTAGCGACATTGCGTGCCCTGTAGGTCCCCTTGAGTCTATGGATCGTCACAGAATCGTCTATCTAACCTAGAGTGCGGAATCCTCTAGATCAGATTGTAGCAGAAAACGTGTAGGAAACAGAAACAGCAATTCCAATCAAACCGGGTTTTATTGATTATCTATCAAGACTGATTACAATCAATCAAACCCTAACCACAAACCCTAAATTCGTCCAAGCTAGTGCTCTCACGAAATTATGTCTCTCACAAACTGTTTTGGCTGATTAACCTTAACCCTAATGTCTAACCTTGTTTATATAACACAAGGTTCACAACTGGGCTAGGTTAACACTCCTGGGCTGCGAATTGGACAGGCCCAATTCGCCCCCATCACCCAATCCTTTGGGTTTAGTTAGCCCAAACATTACAACTAACTATTACAAAGCTAAACCCGCTAACTGTTTATCGTTTAACTAATTACAAGATATCCAAAGACCAAATCTAAGCTGTTGTCACAAACATGCACCAACAAACTCCCCCTTGACAATAGCTTCATAAAACTTTTGTCTTGAGTCAAAACTTTGTCTTCTTGAGTCAAAACTTTGTCTTCAGGCTTCTTGCAATCTTCACGTAGTCTTGCACTGTCTTTGGTCTTTGGATAGCTTCAGCTTCAATAGCTTCTGTCAGCAACAGACTGTCAGCAACAGATAGACTCCCCCTAAGCTGATGCATCCAATCACCAAATCTTCAACACGTTAGCGTTTGAGTAAACTCCAGTTCAGCATTTGCAAAGCAATCTTCAACTCTTCAACTTGTCTGCAATATAGAAAGGAGGTTCTACCATGCAGCCAATCAAACTCTCATCTTCACACTTCACAGCAACTTCTCAGCAACAACCCGCTTCAATCTGTATACTATAAAACAAACATCTCGAGAAACCATAAGAATTTTTCAACAAGGTTAAATAAATTATTATTTTTCAAGAGATAGTTAAACTGTATCATAGATTAAGCTTTTTCAACTTATCACCAACACGCAAAACTTTTTGTCCAACACTGAAGAACCTGCCTGATTTTAAAATTTTTGAACTCACTTACTAACACCGTCTCCCCCTATCAGTAACAATTCCTCCAAGAATAACAGTTTTCCGTACGTTAAGAATTTTAAACAGAAAAAGACACTATTTTTGGATTTTTATATTTTTCTGAAAGCAAGTAAATAACAAAAACAATAAACACTCTATTTTTGTGAGAATCACTGGTAAGAAGATCATATCAGCACAATCAAACTGTTTCACACAATTAGATAATTCTTTATTTAATTTTTCGTGAAAAGCAGTTCAAGATGATTACCAGTATGTTTGTCCTCTTAAACAAAATGCATGAACATTTCAAGTACCATTACCACATGATACGTTAAGGTAATTTTATTTTCTGAAATACGAGCGTGTCCCACTTCAGGATATACCCCCACGATCAAGGTATGCACAAAGATTCATCGTAGTAGGTGAGTATACTGAATTCATCCTTTAAGATATCCTGACTGTGTCTAGTTCTGCATATAAACTGTTTTATCATGTTTTAATTGCTTAACTATGAACACCCAATAAGTACTAATCAAATCCTGGAAATATAAACAGCACACTCTATCATGCAAGTATCTTCCCTACCACATATTTCACAAGTCCAATCCAGATTTCTGAAATCTTAACTGGGAATAGGTTGAGAAGAGAACAGAATAGATCTTTAGCAGAGATGGTATAATATACAAATCAAATGAGATTTTCTCAATTGATATAGGTTTCTTGGGTTTCTTTTGGGCACTTGAGGGCCTCTTTCGGGTGTATTAGATCTATAGCGCGACAACGTACAGCTAGGTCAGCATGTATCTGGATGCAGCAGAAGCTGTCGTTGCCTAGCACCTCCAGGTCAGCATATATCTGGATGCAGCAAAGGAGGTACACGACTTTTTTCAGAGAAGATTTCAGAATCATATCAAAATTGTGTGTATCGGGAAATATACAGACATTCAAATAGAAATGAGCTAATTCCAAGTGACTATCTTTCCTGGGGTCATGTACATTTTTAGTTCTAACAGACAGACAGCCAAGATATCCCTAGTTGAAACAACAGTATAAAGACCCAAAACTTCAGATTTTGGCAATCTATCAACGCAAGAATTAAGGTCATTAAACCATACACCACTAATGTGTTCCCCACTCATATTCAATTCATTTAAGTTTATATCACATTGGTAAGTTGATTATTTCATGCTTTTTGCCTACTGGTACATCATATAATGAAGCTGCTATCACACTTAAGCAATTCATGTTCAATTTCAGTGTGACAGTCTAACTTGCTGATGTACTATCATTTCTCCTTTTTCACACAGTGATATCTCATTTTTGATTTTCTATTTTTTTTATGTTTTTGATTTTTCAATTTTTTTTTTGTGTTTTTGATTTTTATGAAAAGCAGTAAACTATTTACAAAAATTCTTATGAAAAACCAGTTATTCAGGATTCCTCATCCCGTTGAGTTCGACTAAGTGTTCAAAGCGAGCCCTGTCAAATGCTTTAGTATAAAGATCTGCCAGGTTATCCTCTGTGTCGACTCGATGTAATTCAATTAGTCTCTTTTCAGCACAATCCCGTATAAAATGATGACGTATGTCAATATGTTTTGTGCGACTGTGGTTCACGGGATTATTAGTTATTGAAATAGTGGCATTATTGTCTATCATAATAGGAGTACGAGTGAAATCCAAACCGTAATCGCGCATTTGCTGTTGAATCCAGAGAACCTGAGAGCAGCAGCTTCCAGCAGCAATATATTCAGCTTCACACGTAGAGGTAGACACACAGGATTGCTTCTTGCATTGCCAAGACACGATCCTGCCTCCTAAGAACTGATAACCACCTGTTGTAGACTTCCTGTTCGATTTGCATCCTCCAAAGTCTGAGTCAGTGTAAGCAACAAACGTCAAATCACTATCAGCTGGATACCACAACCCAAGTTTAGGTTTCCCCTTCAAGTAACGAATAATTCGCTTCACTGCTTTCATGTGTGACTCTTTAGGATTCGCCTGATATCTGGCACACAAGCATACGGCAAACATGATGTCGGGTCTTGAAGCAGTCAAGTACATTAGAGAACCAATCATTGCCCTGTATTGAGTAGGATCAACATCTTCAGTGCTTTCATGATCTGGGCCAAGATTGTGATTTTCACATATGGGTGTGTTGGCAGTAGTGCAATCATTCATTTTGAACCGACTCAAAATGTCATACACATACTTTGTTTGATGAATAAACATCCCATCCGCCTTCTGTTCAACTTGTAATCCCAGAAAGTAAGACAGCTCACCCATAGCACTCATTTCGAACTTGCTCTTCATCACCCGCTCGAACTCTTTACACATGCTGACATCAGATGACCCAAAGATGATGTCATCCACGTACACCTGTACCAGCAGAAAATCTTCCTTCTTCCTCTTGATGAACAGTGTACTGTCAATCTGACCTCTTTCAAAACCATTCTTGATCAGATGTGTAGACAGTGTCTCGTACCACGCCCTGGGAGCTTGATGTAACCCATATAACGCCTTATCAAGTTTGTACACTCGATCTGGATAATCTGGATCAACGAACCCATCTGGTTGTGAGACATACACCACTTCTTGGACTTTCCCGTAAAGAAACGCACTCTTCACGTCTAGTTGGAAAACTTTGAAGCCCTTGAAAGAAGCAAAAGCTAGAAACAAACGAATTGCCTCCAACCTCGCCACTGGTGCAAACACCTCATTGTAATCTATCCCTTCTTGCTGATTGAAACCTTTGACCACCAATCGAGCCTTGTTTCGCGTGACTATACCTCTTTCATCCTTCTTGCACCTAAATACCCATTTGGTGCCAATCTCTCTTTCACCTTTAGGAAGATCAACCAACTCCCAAACCTTCAACTTAGCAAACTGGGCCAATTCCTCTTGCATAGCTTCAACCCATGAATTGTCTTTAAGAGCCATATGAATGTTCTTCGGCTCCTCTTGGGAAATAAAGCAACTATACAAGCATTCGTTCACAATCCCAGTCTTCTCAATCGACACAAATAAACCAGTATTCGCTGCTATGCTTCTTCTTGTCTGAACACCTGCAGCAGGATCTCCAAGAATCATGTCAACTGGATGATCTCTATTTGCTCGTGTAGTAGCAACAGCATCGACTTCTAAATTGTCACCAAGGTTTGAGCCAACCTCCCCCTGAATATGCTGATCCGCAAACGGATTAATGAAATCCTCCCCCTGATTGGGTTCGGGTTCATCGTCACTGGAATCAGTATCAGCAGCATCTTGGGAAGGTCCCGGAGCATCTGTTGTATCAACATTCGATCTAGGCATGAACTCGCCTTCATCATCACCATTTATCACTGTTTGAATCAGCTGAGACTCATCTGCATTGGAAAACTCAGGAATATTAAATGATTTAAAAACACTTTCATAATCATATAATATAGCTGGTCCACTCGTTGACTGTTGAGGTTTGTAAGAAGTGATTTCAACATTAAACACAACCTCAATTTTACCAGTTTTTAGATTAAAAACCCTTTTATTCGGTGCGCCAGGTACGTAACCTAGAAAGTAGCCCTCGTCAGCCACCTCACCGAATTTTTGTTTATCTTTATTTCGCACTATGGTGCAGGGTAATCCAAATGGTTCAAAGCCTTCTAAGTTTGGTTTCTTGTTAAACATTAATTCATGACAAGTTTTGTTAAAACGTTTAACAGTCAAAACTTTGTTTAGGACATAGCAAGCTGTATTCACAGCTTCTCCCCAGAAAAGAACTGGTAGCTTAGAATCTGAAAGCATTGTCCTAGCGGCTTCAATCAACGTCCTGTTTTTCCTCTCAGCAACTCCATTCTGTTGAGGCGTATAAGGAGCAGAATATTGATGTTCAATTCCCTTGCGAAGACAGTAGAGATCCAGAATACGATTCTTGAACTCCGTGCCATTATCACTCCTTATCCTCTTGATCTTTGCATCATGGACGTTTTCCAATTTTGTAAAAAGATCTATCAACATCTCTGCTGTCTCATCTTTTGTACCTAAAAAGAAAACCCATGAATAACGTGAGTAATCATCAGTGACAACTAAACAATAGTACTTTCCACCTATGCTTCTCACGTTCACTGGACCGAATAAATCCAAGTGAAGTAATTCGTAAGGGGCATCTATGGAATTTACTGTTTTAGATTTATGAGGTTTCTTGTGTTGTTTTCCCTTTTGACATGGAAGACATTTGTCTTCCATTTGAAACCTCCGCAATGGAACCCCTCTCACTAGCTCATTTTTAACAAGATAGTTCATTTTGCGATAGTGAATATGGGCCATGCGTCTGTGCCACAACATCGATTCAGCTTCAGATGCTTTTGATAGTAAACACGCCACCACTGCAGTTGGATCCTTAGCACCCATATCCATGACATAAGTGTCATTTCTCCTTGGCGCTCGCATGACTATCCAATCGTCCGGTATCTTCAAACCTGGTTTCAACACTAAAGCTTCATTCTTGGTAAAATGGACCGAGTGACCCTTGTCGCAGACTTGTGACACGCTCATAAGATTATGTTTAAGCTGCTCAACATAGTTCACTTTGTCCAGTGTGATCTTCCCATTGGTCACTTTTCCTCGTCCAGTAATTCTACCACCTTTTGCACCTGCAAAATTCACTTGTCCTCCATCATATTCTTCAAATTCAGTCAACAACCTCGCATCCCCCGTCATGTGCCTGGAGCAGCCACTATCAACATACCACAAGTTGATAATCCTCCTTAGCAGCTCCTGCACACACCAACCAAAAGATTAGTTAGATTGGGGGACCCAAGCCTTAATGGTCTTGGGTCGTCCAAATTCACCAACCACCGGAACGTCCATCCAATATCCATTACTCCTAACTGGAGTCTTGGATCTTAGACCTGTTGGAAATTGATTTTGACTTCCACTAGGTCTTTGGTCCTGAGGGTTCCTATGTGTGTTTGGACTATTTGATCTTTGAAAATTTGGATTTTGATTCCAAGAAGCATTATAGTTATAATTTCTAAAGCCATTGTTATAAAAATTTCGACCACCATTATTTTGGTATCGATTTTGATATTGACCTTGACTTCTGAAATTATTTGTGTTTTGATTGTTCATTCTTGGTGAACTGCTTCTAGGTCTCTCAAATCTGCCTGGTGGAGATCTAGGCTGAAATCTAGGTTGATTTCTTTGAAAACGAGGAACTTGTGGAGTTCTTTTTTCAGCCTTATCCTCACCAACAGCAACTGGCTCTGGTTGCTTAGGAGCAGATTTCTTTGGAGAGTTGGACTCTCTCTCCTGCTTATCACCATTCTTCTCTGGTGACTTCTCCCTCTTCCTCTCATTCACCTGTGCTTCATTCGTTTTGTTAGGACAGCAGCTAGCTACATGTCCTTTGGTGTGACATTTGAAGCATGACATCCTTTTCGAAGACTTCTTATCTGAAGCCTTTGAACTAGATTCAGGTTTTGATGATGATGCCACAGAAGGATTTGGTTTAGTTTGCTTAATTTCAGAATTTTCATTGTTTTTATTTTTAGCAAACTCTACGTTCGATTCATTTTCAATAACAGCTGTTTCGTTTTGCATGTCACTTCCTTGAACAAAACTAATCTTTTTAACAGAAGTTGAGTTTTTATTCCTAGGTTGTGAGGTTTTCGTTTTCAAAACAGGTTTGCTGTTATTATCCTTCTTGGCCTCATCTCTCTCAGACTCCTCTCCTCGACCTGCTGTGGAACTACTCGGTGCTGTTGACATGAATTTGGTTAGCTCATCTTCATCAGGTAGGAATGAATAATCATGACTAAGAGGAGGTGGGACTTCATTAAAGCCTTGGAATCCCACACTAGTCTTGTCATTACTCTTCTTTAACCCACCCATCATATGTTTCATAACAAAAGCAGAATCCCTGAATTGACCCAATTTCTTTTCAAGTTCAACAATTCTGAGTTGAGCATCTGACAACTCTTTGTTTTTATCAGAAATCTCTTTTGTTTTTTCAGCCATCATGTCATGAGCTAAGTCAATGACTTGAAGTTTTTCATTTAATTTGCAGGTTACGGCATCAAGTTCACTTTCATAACCTTTTATTTTCTTCAAGTATGACGTTTCGTTTCTTTTAGCAAAAAAGTTTGATTCTTTAATGTTAGACATTTCGCTTACCAAACTTTTGTTTTGTGCAGACAACCTGTCAACCTCACCCTGCAGTTCACGACATTTTAAACACACAGAATTAGATTTTACCTCTCCTGTTTGTTTGTCAAGGTTGGCCATTAGAGCAGCAAGCTGAGCTTGCAATTGTTTATACTTGGCATCCTTTTCCTCAGCTTCTTTTTCATATTCAGACTTTTGTTTTTCGTCTTCAGCACCTGTTGTCTGATCAACCTTCTTCTCTTCAGCTCTATTCTCTACCTTCACCTCAGCATCCTCTTTCACTTCAGCATCATCTACTTTAGCTTCATCATCATCGACTGGAGTAATCTCTGCCATGAATGCTTGAGAGACATCCCCATCATTTTCTAAGTGAATGCTCCAATCATATGAACCCTCTCTTGCAGTAGAGATCAACGCCTTTGAGCTAGAGTTGTTTGATGCATTCCTGTTGTTTGAACTCTGGCTCGAATTATCTTGCTTTTGTTTCTGACATTCCCTAGCAAAGTGCCCATAACTTTGACAATTAAAGCACCTCACTTTGGTTTTGTCGAAACCAACACTCCTTCCAACAAATTTCCTCCCAGTTCTATTCATAAACCTCTTCACACGCCTAGAAATCATGGCCATTTGCCATTGCAAATCCATCTCTTCAAGATCATCAGGGTCAATCTGATCATAGTCTTCATCTAAAGTAGCAGGATCAGAAATCTTTCCCTGTATATAGTTTTCATAGGAAGCAACAAACGAAGCAAGTAGAGCCAGATGCTCTTCAGCAGACTTCACACTCATTGGCATTGACTTAGCCGTAGTACTCTGCTTAGAAGCTGACGATTTCTTAACTCCTGATGATCCTCCTGAAGCAGCAACAAAACACACATCACCATCCTGATTCACCATAACCTGCTCATTCTCACATGATAAAAACGCAGTAGCAGAGTCGCTAGAAGCGTTGTGAGATGAAGAAGATGTAAGCCCATTGTACACTGCCGGATCTTGAACCTGATCATATCCAGTATCTTTCTTCTTCATGCTGAGCTCATAAGCTCTCAACTTTCCTACAACCTCTTCAAGCTCTTTTGTTTCATAATCTGCTTCACCCTTGATCATTAAAGTGTAGATATCCCACTTAGTAGGCAAAGCATCTAGCAGCTTGTCATTCTTCTCTACATCAGAATAGCAATCGATCTCATAATTGTCCATTTCTGACATCAGATGGTAGTAACGAGTGATGACGTCTTCAAGTGACTCATGCTTCATGTACTTGAAAACAGCAAACTGCTTCTTCAGTAGATCAATCTTGTTCTTCTTGACATCAGCATTACCAGCGTATCTTTTCTCCAAAGCATCCCACATATCCTTTGAGTTAGTGTACTTTTTGAAGGTATGTTTGATGCTATCAGGCAACGACATTTTGATTGCAGCCAAGGCTCTCTTTTCAGCCTCATACATCTTTTTATCATTATCTTGCATGTTCACATATTCTGTTCGACGTGGTCTGCCCTCAAAGTCGTGTGTAGGATTCACGTAACCATCTTCGATGCATATCCACATGCGCGTATCCTGATATTCAATGAAGGACTGAAAACGATCCTTCCATGTCAGATAGTTTTCCACCTTCATCATCTTAGGTGGTTTGTTGGTAGTACCAACCTCATGCTCCATCTTCAACAGCTCGTTCAAGGTAGACATGTTTGACATTTTAACGTTAACAGACTGAGAAAACCGTACAGAAGTCGTCCGAAAACAGTGGTTACCAAATTACACCGTTAGAATCGTCTCGAAAAGACGAATCCAATGATATATAATGTCAAAAACCGAAATCGGGATCAATTTCTATTTGCACGATTTCAACGGTGCAAACGGTTCTGTCTAACGAGTTACGGATCAATTTCTATTTGCAAAACACCGAAAAAATTCCGACGCTTGCCAACTGAAATTCCACCACTTAAATTCTCTCTTAATTTCGCTGGTTTATGCTTAATTTCGCTAGGTAATCAGTTAAATTCGCTGATAAGGTTCGCTGGTAAGGTTCAACAGTCAATTTCGCTGATAAGGTTCGCTGGTTATTTTCGCTGCTCTATTTCGCGAATACGACGAACAGTAAATTCGCCGAGAATCGTAATAACTTCGCTGTGGAAAGTTATACGATCACCAAAGTCGCCTTTGGATTTAAGTTCGCCGGTAAGTTTGCTGGAACTTTTAAATTCGCTGGTCAGTCAGCAAAATTGGTCAAATTCGCCGGATAAATCTGGAAACTTGATCTGTTCGAAAATTTGAAGATTTTTCTGATTCTCTAACAACTTCCTGCAAAATTAAAGCAGCAAATCAGCAAAAAATTTCGAAAATTTATCAAGAACAGATTGAATAAACTCAAGAACACGAAGAACAGTCTTCGAATCTTCAAGTCTATCAGCCACAAACTTTTCCAGAATCAGCCAAATCTTTCCAGAAAAAACCTGCAAACCACCAAACAAACAAACCAGAAGATCAAAATAGCCAACAAAAATCAAAAATCAGAATCAAAACACACAAAAATTTCGAAAATCTCAAAACCCTAATTTTTCAGGTTTCAAATTTTCGAAAATTCTTCCTTGTTTCTGCAGCAAACAATTCTGAACCGAGCAATCAAGAGCCTAATGCTCTGATACCAATTGTAGGTCCCCTTGAGTCTATGGATCGTCACAGAATCGTCTATCTAACCTAGAGTGCGGAATCCTCTAGATCAGATTGTAGCAGAAAACGTGTAGGAAACAGAAACAGCAATTCCAATCAAACCGGGTTTTATTGATTATCTATCAAGACTGATTACAATCAATCAAACCCTAACCACAAACCCTAAATTCGTCCAAGCTAGTGCTCTCACGAAATTATGTCTCTCACAAACTGTTTTGGCTGATTAACCTTAACCCTAATGTCTAACCTTGTTTATATAACACAAGGTTCACAACTGGGCTAGGTTAACACTCCTGGGCTGCGAATTGGACAGGCCCAATTCGCCCCCATCACCCAATCCTTTGGGTTTAGTTAGCCCAAACATTACAACTAACTATTACAAAGCTAAACCCGCTAACTGTTTATCGTTTAACTAATTACAAGATATCCAAAGACCAAATCTAAGCTGTTGTCACAAACATGCACCAACATGCCCATTCATCAAGCTCACCTATAAGTATAAAACTTAACAAACCAAAACATTAAATATCGGATTTAAATGGCGATTTCCATTTGACCCGCATGACTCATTCGTCCCTTTAACCATTCTTGCATACAAACATATTTGTGTATATATATAAGTTTAAGACATAACTTGGATAATATCCTCTTTTCATTTCTTTTTTTTTAATATTTACTTGCTTAGTTTGTAATTACTTACACATTCGAATCTTTTCATTTCTTATCATTCATTATGTTTTGAACCCGTCCCGCGGTTTATAACATCTCATTCCTACTTTTATTCTTTCTTTGTTTTGAATCCGCCTCGCGGATTCTAACACATCATTCATGCTTTCATTCCTTTCATGCTTCGAATCCGTCTCGCGGATTCAAGCACATCATTCATGCTTTCATTCCTTTCATGCTTCAAATCCGTCTCGCGGATTCTACCACATCATTCATGCTTTCATTCCTTTCATGCTTCGAATCCGTCTCGCGGATTCAAGCACATCATTCATGCTTTCATTCCTTTCATGCTTCGAATCCGTCTCGCGGATTCTAACATATCATTCATACTTTCATTTCTGAAAGTCTTACATTCCTCTTCACCCCCACGTCCACCTACTACCTAGTTCTAGCGGACATACCTGTAACAATTATCACGGTCTCACGAACGTCATATGTTTCTTGTGTACTGGCCAAGTACACAATCCGCATACTAGTTTCGTGTCTTCGTGTAATCGCCACCTAATGTCCGAAGAATTAAGTTTCAGCACGTGTAACATTTTCAAAACTTCATTATCATTCCATTATTACATTTTACTTAAAATTTTTTCTTTCACTTGCTAGATTTTACCATTACATGTACTTACACATATTAAATATGCGTACCTGGAATCAATTTATCTTACTACGTGCCTTGGTTTCGGTCCAAGACTGTACTCGCGGATCATCCTCTCCAACAACTATGCTTACCCTTCACATAACATACTGTTAGTTTTTTCTTAATATACATGCTTAAATACACACTTACATTAGCTTCTACCTTTAAATTTTGATCGAGTCTTGGATTGTACGGGTCCCTTGTCACAAGAGCACTCTGGTTTGAGTTCAAGTATTTACCTCAACATACTTGATTTCCCTCAAACCACGGCTCTGATACCAACTTGTAACGCCCAAAATTCCTAATCCGAAAGTAATATTTATCATGCTATAATTTGACAAAAATCGGGCATGACCCGTTCGTATTATGAACAATTCCCTGTAAGACTACCTTGTAATAACTTAAAAATACAACACAGCGGAAAATATGAACCCAAAATTTCGTTCTTTAATAGACATAGTACTTACAAGAAAGTTCAAATACCAAATGTCATACACTCATTAAAAAGGATTACCACGTTCCATTATATTAATACTTCGGACCTACATTTGTTAAACTATGTGACTGATCCTTCCCGTACAATCCTTGCTCTTGACTCGATCTTCGTCCACTCATCTTCGTTAGTAGAAGAAGAAGTCCGTATGGTACCTGTGAACATCACATACAACTTAATCATTAGTCATTGACAACCTCATACAACACTATTCTCACACAATTAACTTTCGTATAATATTCGAAAATATAGCTTCGATTCATTCGACTATTCTCTCTAAGTCTCTTGTTCCGAGTTCGGCTTCAACTTCATAAGAATCCGACATTCTCATTCCTGCATTACATCCCAAACTCAAGGGCATTGTTAGTAACGTTAATTCTCAAATGCATCCAAATCATGCATTCGCACATACTTGCACACATACATACCTACAATCATACACATCTACATACCTATATACATTCAATCATACCTACAATCATGTATTCATACCTACGTGTTCCATACGCATTCTTATATACCATTTACATGTAATACATGTCCAACTTCATTACATACATCTATCATACTCTTATATAAATTACATGAGGCTTAGACTTGGGTGTAATCGTCAAGGGAACACTCGAAATCATGTTTGGGAGGCCCACCGTAGTCCACGGATAATATACCGAAGCCTACGATGCATAAATCACATAAATAATATTTTTCGACAGAACCTTCACCCAGCCGTGTCAGCTCACCACCCGGCCGTGTCAGCTCTGCACTTTTCCTAGCCATTAATTCTTACCGAAACGGACATAACTCTCTCATTTTTCATCCGTTTTGCGTCACGTTTCTTCCTACGTGATTGTAAATTAACATTCTATCATGTGAACTTGAAATCCAACATCCGGGTTAAGGAAATTCTTAACTTATACGTCTTCGGCTTATTATTCATCTACGAATTATTCGACCCGCTCATGGTTTTTATCAAACAACACATTTGATTTAGCCTAAAACTTACAAGAACATTATAGCCATAAAACTTTTACATTATCCGTACTTCCACTTACCCATTAACGTGCTTATGCGTGATCCTACCCGTTACCCGGTTATCATACCATAGACATTTCTTATTCTTCATTCCATTATAACATCAAGACCTCATTTTTGACCTGTTACATCTACTTAGCGAAAATCATTGGTTTCATACAACCTATCCATTATTTGTCTCAATTATTATGCTTAATTAACTAGCACATAACTCTACGTAAACAACTAAGAAGTGATTGCGGAAATCACTTACTTAATACTACTCATTCGATATCTTCTTCAATAACAAATTTCAACAAAACCTTTAACGATTATCATACAATTAATTCCATTACTATTAAAGATGGAGTCCGAGAGTTTACTTACCTCGTGCGTCCGAATTTACACATAGCTTCCGTGTTTACCTTCGACCCGTAGCGCTTCCATATTTGTGCCTCTATTGACATGACTCCTATCCATACATGTCATCATAATTGTAACACGGTTAGCTTACAAACATTCGTTCATTCGGCTTTCAAATCATGCAATTTTTTACTTTCGTTAGCTTATTAACGCATATAAGGGATATGTATCATCATACTTTATTACTACCGAGCATAACACATCAACTAGCAAGTTCATAATGCAATAGTTTCTCGCATACAACTTTTACCTTTTTAACTTCAATCCTATACATAATCCACTCTCATTTAAACTATGCCATTCACTTACATAACTATTGCATTCACATATAGTTTGCATTCCATAACACTTTTTACAAAAGATCAATTCCATAATTTCCACATACAACGTAAGACTTCCTAATTCATTCAAAATTTATAAAATTAACCATTCAAGCATTTAATCGAACACTTGGTGTGCATATAACATTGTAAGCACTATGTACACGTATCCAATGCACAATTTCACTAGTAATCTTCATAACTCATTTAATCAACTAAATTCTCATCACTTATTCATTCTACAACATAAAAATTCATCAATTATCCTAGCACTTATACCTTCATCGATCACAATTACTCAATTTATGGAACTACAAGATCACCATACTACTAGATTAATTGGGTTTGACCCCAAACCTTCAATACAAACGAATTCAAGCATAAAACATCTTCTAATGATGATTCTAATTCATACACAAGTTCAATTTCTTCAATTTCACGGATTTGATTAAACCCTAGTTCATGAAAATGCACCAAAATACAACATTTAACTTACCTTATGTTCAATATGCTTAGATTAGCGAAGAATTAGCCTCATGCATTCGATTTTTGGATCAACAACACCTTTAATTTCTGAAATTCTTGAGGTATTATGAAGGAGAAGGGTTTCCTCTCCTTCCTGCTTCTTGTTCGCGACCCATACACACCCACTATACTGGGTTTTTATTTTTTTAATAAGTTATTAACATAATTACAAGTTTAACCCCTCAAGGTTGTTTAAGTTATCATTCTTGTATTTTTTTTTCTAACTTTTAAACTTTTATTATTCATTTATAACTAACTAAACATTTAAAACAATTAAACATTCAAATAATCTTTTCTAAAAATTTGGGGTGTTACAACAATGAGAACAACCGCTTGGAATATAGTTAACATAAACAAATGACACACATGTGACCATTTTTCAATCAACTACCGTCCGACAGTTTGAAAGTTTAACAAATTGTTCAATTTTAGTTTTTAACTTTCAAAAACTTGCAAATTTAGACTGTTTATGAAGATTTAGTTGTTTTGGTTTTTGTTCAGGTTTCAGGTAGCGAAGACTTGAGTTCCAACGTCGGGCAATCAAAAGAAATTAGAAATAAAATCTTTTTGGCTTTTATAAAGTTTATATTAAAACACACCTAAAACCTTTTTGGAATTTTGAATATGTGAAATGTAAAGATGGAAAGCAGTAAATAAATATATACAAAGATGCAGAAACTGAAAGCATTAAATAAATAATGACAGGCATTCTTTTTGTGAGTTTCGAGAGTAAGAGAATCATATCAGTTTACGGTCACGCCAAAACGCTCTTGTTGTTCAATTAGTTAACATTTAAATAAGCATCCTATAGCGATTATCGGTATTGTTGTCCACTTAAGCTCAACTTATCAGATGTAATGGCGAGGGGATATGATTAGTGTATGATTTATACTTACCGACCGGTGTTCATCCACACACGACACATTCCCGTATCAAGGTATGCACGAGAGTTCATCTTACTGGTGAGTATACCATTTATCATCTGTTTTGACGTATATGAAAAGATGTGAGATACTTGATGTGTGTAAAATGCAACATATAAATTACATCAAATAAGGCATAAAACTAACCCTTTTTAAGTACTGATGTTGGAAAAAGAGTGTTTTTGTCTTCCTTTTGTATTTTCAGGATGAAATGAGCTCAAATTCACAAAAGAAGCAAAAAGACAGCTAAATCTAACATAAATACAAGAAAAGGAACATAAGTGGACTGCCCGACCCCTCAACGACATCCTCCCAAGCAAAATAGAGAAAGCAGAAGACTGAACACGCCCCGTGCTCAGCCAGCACGGGGCCGTGCCCAAGAAGCAGCAGAAAAGACAAACCTGTAGAAGCTTCTATTTCCCACCACGGGGCCGTGTCCAGTGAACACGGGGGCGTGGTGAAAGTACAGCAGGCGCATTAATTGTAATTGCGAATTACAATTAATGAAGAGAGAGAGAGTGTCAGACAGGCACGGGGGCGTGTCCAGCGGACACGGGGCCGTGCCCAGCCTTCTGTTCAGCCTATAAATAGGAGTGCTTGGTTTCATTTCAACTCATCCCTTGGCACACCACCTCTCTCACACTTCATCCACCACCCACCACCATCACAACACCATCATCCACCACCATCATCCATTGTCCATCATAGAGTGTGTGAGTCATCTCGGGATCCAAGATTGATCGTAAGAGTTCTTGACAATCAAGGCCATGTTTTCCTAAGTCTCTTACATCACTTGGTGAAGACAAGTGTTTAGTACAATACTTTTTATTTTTAATCTTTTGCACTTTTTATTTGGTTTTGTATTAATGACTTTAATAACTAGTTACTTATGTTGAAGGTTATCTTTCCTTATCGTTTGTCCGTGGTGTCTTGGCATTATTTTACTGTCTATATAAAATAAAAGATTTTCACCATTCATATCTCCACAGTCTATATGGAGGTATGTTGGCTACCTGGTCGGGGGTTAAGGGAACGGTTTGGTAAGGGTCTTGCCCTTGTTCAGCGTTTAGAGGTCCTGCAAGGGACCTGGGTCAAATTTAGTAGGATCTCCTTCAATGCCCATAGGTATTGGATGGCGGGGATCCAAACTCTTTGACCCCCTCATAAGTTAACTACTATTAATACTATAACCCGGCTATTTAGGACTGTATCCCTGCTGACTCAGACTACTTAGTCGAGGGTAACGTCACCGCCAAAAGCGGGGCCTACCATAATTTGCATTAATAACTTAATTCATTATCTTCCAATAATTCAACCCTTTAGGATTGTATCCTTGCTGACTCAAACTACTGGGTTGAGGGTAACGTCGCCTTCAAAAGAGGGGCCTACTACAATAACTAAGATAATCTCTTAAACAAGTGCAAAAGTGCGAAAATAATCAAAGGTTATACTAATACACGAGTCGGATCCAAGTGATTCATCTTGTCTATCTGTTTTATTTTTATTTATTTTTCAGCATTTAGTTAGTTTTTATTTTCTTAGTTTAAAAAACCTTTTCTAACTTTTTGATTTGATTAGACGTTGAGGATAAACCGGTACTAAAAGCTCTTGTGTCCTTGGACGACCTCGGTATCTTACCAACACTATACTACGTCCACGATGGGTGCACTTGCCCATATGTGTGTTTAGTGTTAGTAAATATCGTGTTTTATAAATTTAAAACTTGGCTAAAAGTGTAAAAAGGGCTTAAAATATACATCAAAAATATATAACACTTCGCACACATCAATACTCACTTATTTTGGATTGAAAACAAGCCCTATGTAATAAAATCACTTATTGATGAGGAACTTGATTTTCATATGCATGAGGGCACAGGAGCAAGTCTGTGAACAGGTCAGTACAAACGTACAGCAAAGAAACAAACTTGACTCCTGGATAAATGTGATATGTCACACCCCAACCGATGGCGGAATCATCGGGGCATGGCACTGAGCGAAACAGATTGTCTAGAAGTTTCCATAACAATTATCATTACCAATCAATTTAAAATAACATGTCCCATACCATGTCTCAAAAGGCAATAAATTATTACAGACAAAATCTAGGCAAATAGTTCTATTCCGACAACTCAGGTTTTTAAGTAGCCCAATTGTTTATCTGCTTCTAGAGACGCCTGATTACATTAGTACAGACAACTATTTGTTGGCCTCTAGAAACTTATTATAGCCTCGCTTTCCTAGCAGCTAAGCATCCTAAATACCTGTCACATACGTTAAAATAAAAGTCAATACACATAGGGTGAAGGTGAGCATACAAGTTTGATAGTAGCATATAGAGTTCGAAATAGTTTACGCATAACCAGCACGTACACAGAGGAAAACGAAGCATGTTAATTATCGACATGGATCTATCGATACCAATGACTGCAGGTTGACTGCCCAAGGTAGTTCGTAATACATGATCACCCCCGTAATCCATGCAAATAATTGTCCTTAACAACCCCCGTGTGAACGGGTGCTGAGTCCAAACTATAGTACTATCGTCGTTAAGGCAGGTAGACAGCATTCCACGTGTAAACATAACAACAAGCATTCATTTAGTCACATAATACATGCAGTAACGGTTAGCGTTTAAAGTATTGCGTAGTGTGTTCGATTGTGATTTTGTATAAGTAACGTATGTAACACCCAAAAGTGCATAAAGCAAAAAGGGCTCGAGTATACTCACAGCGGTGAATGGATTGAAGGGAGCACTTGAGAGTAAGGTTAGCCTGAATAGTTCGATAGCATAACGATAAGTAACGCGTAAAACGAAACAAGTGTTGGTGGGTCGGACAGCTGGTCGATCGGATGGTACTCCGATCGGTCAGCTGACCGTGCGAGTGACTGTCCGTTCGGACGGCTGTCCGATTGGATGGTCGTTCGAGTGGATTGTTTCTTCCTTCAGGAAGGATGTGTTTGTGTATGATGGTTTGACCTTTGAAGTTTTTGTTGTAGCATTTGAAAACATTGAAGTGTTTCTACCTTTCAGGTCGGTCGATCGGACAGTCGTTCGATTAGGCGGCAATCCGATCGGTTGGGCACTTCAAGTGAGAACAAGTTCACAGCGGAATGTCACTCGAGCGGACAGCAGTTCGATCGGGTGGCATTCCTAGTGCATTGAACATGTTGAAAAATCGATTCAGTGTTAAAGTTCAAGTATCTCATGATCCGAAGAGTAATCCGATCGGATGGTAGTCCGATCGGATGACAGTTCGTTCAATGCTCAAACTTCAAGAAAAAGTAATTAAGTGTGGGACCCATCGTGCAAGCCGTTCGGCTGACCGGTCGATCGGGTGGCTGTCCGTTCGGACAGCAGTCCGATCGGACGGCACCCCGTCCTGGTCATCCTGTACGTCTCACACTTTGGTTGTTTTGATTGTTTGTCGTTTTATCGAAACATTTTGATAACGTGTAAAACAACAGTAACTTTGTCACTACTTGGTGCTCCCGATCGGACAAGAATCACCCAGACCCGGTCCGTAACTTTTTGTGACGGCGTTATATGTTTAACCCGAAATCGGTAAACCTCATGGCTAGAAACCAGATCTTGAGCCACACAACCACAAGAATGAGTAGTATGTCGACACAAGGTCCGATTCCACCGGTTTTGAGTGCATTGAGTGTAAAAGAGTTGAAAGAAAGTTGGAAAACCATCTTTCATTCCTTTTCCTTGTGAAAAATGTTTAGATCTACTAGCGATCTTTGTTTGTTCATGTGGAAATCGGCTAGATCTAAGTTGTTCTTGGTGGATTGAGGTCAAACATGAAGTTCTTCAAGAACTCATGATGACATCATCCTAGAACACCTCAAATCGGGTGATTTCACGGTTACAAGTTAAGATTTAAAAGATAGAAAGGTGTAGGAGTGCGTGTAGATCAAGAAAGTAGAAGATTTAAGGCGAGATCTTACCGGAATCGAGAGAAATCTGAGAAAAGGTGAGGAAGGCGTGCTGTTTGGTCAGAGAGTTTCCAGAAATGGAAAGTGTGAAAGTGACATGGGTATTTATAGGGTTCCAAAAGAGGAAAGGGCTGGCCGATCAGATGGCAGCTCGATCGGACAGCCTGTTCGATCGGACAGCAGTCCGAACGAACGGCTGGTCGATCGGCTGGTTGCCTAATCGATCGGTCGCCTGTTTCAAGTGTTCAGTGCGACGAGTTTTGCTGTTTCGATTTCGATTTGTGAGTGTTGCAATGCGGTAGAGTTTCCCTAGTCAAATTACTTTTAATCCCAATTACTCATATCGAGCACTATCTCTTTTACACTAATTATCATAATTCGATTTCGATTGAATTCGATTGTGTTTCGATTGCGATTCGATTGATTACCACACATATCATAAATAAACATGCACAAGTAACACATAAGGCACAGACACACATATAATAATCACCAAATTGCATAGTTCGAGTTGCGAGCGCGATGTTGATTAGATTAGTTCGTTTAGCGTTTAGTTGACTTTATCGCATTGTTACTTCCTACTATTCACATTCGTAAAGTGATTCGTAGCGATGAATATACTTCGATTACTTCGAATATAATTACTTACTCCACATAATACAACTAACGTAACATAAAATAGGCCTATACAGTCAAAGAAGTCAAAACATGAATTGAGCAAGGAGAGACAGATTGCAATTAACAATCTTTTCTTCCTTTGACTTCAATCTTGACTTTGACTTTGACTTTCGAAACACTGGGGTGTTACAGCCTCCCCTAGTTGAGGGAATTTCGTCCCGAAATTAGGCCGAAGCCGTAACAAACAATTGCGGATAATTTGCCTTCATGTCGCTTTCGAGTTCCGAAGTGAACTCTGCGCCTCGTTTGCCTTCCCATCGGTCTTTCACAATAGGAATGCGCGAGCGTCTGAGCTGCTTGGTTTGGCGATCCATGATTTCGACAGGTTTCTCCACGAAGTGTAGTGTTTCGTTTATTTGGAGGTCATCGAGAGGCACAATTAAATCATGCTCAGATAGGCATTTTCAGAGGTTCGACACGTGGAAAGTTGGGTGGACGTTACTAAGTTCCTCCGGTAGTTCGAGTCTGTAGGCGACTTTTCCGATCCTTTCCAGAATCTTGAAAGGTCCAACACATCGAGGCGCTACTTTCCCTTTCTTGCCGAATCTGGCCACACCCTTCCAAGGTGATACCTTGCGTCGTCTGTCGGCGTAACTTTTCTGTCGACTTCGAGCTTTCAACAAGTTGTCTCGAATTTGGAGGACTTTGTCAGTCGTTTCTTGCAGTAGCTCAGGACCGGTTAATTGCAAGTGACCGATCTCGTGCCATACAATAGGCGATCGACATCTTCTTCCATATAGAGGCTCGAATGGTGCCATTTGGATGCTGGTATGGTAACTATTATTATACGAGAATTCGACTAACGGCAGGTATTTATCCCAATTACCACCAAAGTCTATAACACACGATCGGAGCATATCTTCAAGAGTACGAATCGTTCTTTCAGTCTGGCCGTCGGTTTGAGGATGGAATGCGGTACTCAGGTTAGCGTAGTACCAAGAGCAGCTTGAAACGTTTCCCACAATGGCGAGGTAAACCGAGCATCACGGTTAGAGATGATGTCACGAGGCGTCCCATGATTACAAATGATCTCATCGGTGTAGATTCGGGCTAATCGTTCTACCTTGTAGTCTTCCCGTATTGGCAAAAAGTGGGCGGATTTGGTCAAACGGTCGACAACAACCCAAATACTGTCGTGACCTGATGTCGTGTGCGGAAGTTTGGTTATGAAGTCCATAGCTATACTCTCCCACTTCCACATAGGAATTGGGGGTTTCTCGAGTAAGCCAGAGGGCCTTTGATGTTCAGCCTTGACCCTTGCACAGGTCAGGCACTTCCCAACGTAGAGAGCGATATCCCTTTTCATACCTGGCCACCAGTACTTGTAGCGAAGATCCTGGTACATTTTGTCGGCACCGGGATGAATAGAATACCGGGATTTGTGGGCTTCGTCCATCAAAATCTGTCGCAAATCGGTCCGCTTAGGGATCCAAATTCGGTCCAGGAAGTGGAATATCCCATTCGATTTACTCACTAACTGAGCTCCATTGTGATAGATTCATTCCTTCTTCAGAGTGCGCTCATTAAAACAGGCATGCTGGGCTTCGCGGATGAGAGTTTCGAGATCGATTTGGGCTCGGGTATCGCGAATGCTGAGCAAATAACTCCGTCTGCTGAGAGCATCGGCAATGACATTTGCTTTGCCTGGGTGATAATGAATCTCACAGTCGTAATCGTTGAGAAGTTCTACCCATCGGCGTTGACGCATATTAAGTTCCTTCTGATCAAAGATATGCTGCAGACTCCTATGATCGGTGAAGATCGTACACTTGGTACCATATAGGTAGTGTTGCCAAATCTTTAATGAAAAAACAACCGCGCCTAGCTCGAGATCATGGATTGTATAGTTCTTCTCGTGGATTTTGAGCTGACAAGATGCATACGCTATAACCTTGTCCCGCTGCATAAGAACACAACCAAGACCAAGGTTGGAAGCATCACAGTAGACAATGAAGCCATCGTTTCTGTCGGGCAATGTGAGAACAGGAGCATTGCAAAGCATGTGCTTGAGGGTTTGGAAGGCAGACTCTTGTTCGGTTCCCCAAACAAAAGACACGTCTTTATGCGTAAGAGCGGTAAGCGGCACAGCGATCTTTGAGAATCCTTCGATAAATCGGCGATAATAGCCCGCTAGTCCGAGAAAAGAATGGACTTCAGACGGGTTCTTAGGTGTAATCCAGCTCTTGACTGCTTCAATCTTCGCAGGATCGACATGAATACCTCGACTATTTACGATGTGACCCAGAAATTGAACTTCCTCCAGCCAGAATTCGCACTTGGAGAACTTGGCATAGAGTTGATTCTCCTGGAGTAATTCGAGAACCAAACGTAGATGTTGCGCGTGTTCGGTTTTCGACTTGGAATAGATCAAGACATCGTCGATGAATACGATGACGAAACGGTCTAGAAATGGCTTACACACGCGATTCATTAAATCCATGAAAACCGCAGGTGCGTTGGTTAAACCAAAAGGCATAACAACGAACTCATAGTGGCCGTAGCGAGTGCGAAAGGCAGTTTTGGGTATATCTTCCTCTTGAATGCGCAACTGATGGTAGCCTGAGCGTAGATCGATCTTCGAGAAACACGTAGTACCTTGCAGTTGATCAAAAAAATTGTCGACGCGAGGCAGGGGATAGCGGTTCTTAATGGTTAGCTTATTCAATTCCCGATAGTCGATGCACATTCGGAACGACCTATCCTTCTTTTTAACGAAAAGGACTGGCGTGCCCCAAGGAGAGGTGCTCGGGCGAATGAAGCCTTTCTCAAGTAATTCCTGGAGTTGGTTCGAGAGTTCACACATTTCGGACGGTGCAAGTCTGTAAGGAGCTTTGGCAACTGGGTTCGCTCCAGGAATGAGGTCAATACGAAAGTCGATATCTCGACTTGGAGGTAAACCAGGAAGATCATCTGGGAACACTTGAGGAAATTCGCAGACCAAAGGGACGTCTTTTACTTCAATCTTCCTTTTCTTTTCCTCCTCCGCTACTACAATGTTAGCCAAGAAAGCCCTGTATTCCTTGCGGAGATACTTGCTAGCTTGGACACAAGACATGAACTTGAGACCTTTCGAAGCAGTTTCGCCATAAACACACAATAAATCACCATTCGCGAGTGAGAATTGAATCATCTTGTCGAAACACACAACTTCAGCATGGTTTTCGCGAAGAAAGTCCATGCCTATTATGACGTCAAAACTTCCTAGTTGCATCGGGATAAGGTCGATTGGGAAGATGTGATTGTTGAGCTCATGAGTACAATTACGAAGAACAGAATTTACGGCGACAGTTCTTCCGGTAGCGACTTCAACATCGAATGTCGAGGAGAGATAGGAGCATCAGGGCATGGCACTGAGCGAAACAGATTGTTCAGAAGTTTCCATAACAATTATCATTACCAATCAATTTAAAATAACATGTCCCATACCATGTCTCAAAAGGCAACAAATTATTACAGACAAAATCTAGGCAAATAGTTCTATTCCGACAACTCAGGTTTTTAAGTAGCCCAATTGTTTATCTGCTTCTAGAGACGCCTGATTACATTAGTATAGACAACTATTTGTTGGCCTCTAGAAACTTATTATAGCCTCGCTTTCCTAGCAGCTAAGCATCCTAAATACTTGTCACGTACGTTAAAATAAAAGTCAATACACATAGTGTAAAGGTGAGTATACAAGTTTGATAGTAGCATATAGAGTTCGAAATAGTTTACGCATAACCAGCACGTACACAGAGGAAAACGAAACATCTTAATTATCGACATGGATCTATCGATACCAATGACTGCGGGTTGACTGCCCAAGGCAGTTCGTAATACATGATCACCATCGTAATCCATGCAAATAATTGTCCTTAACAACCCCCGTGTGAACGGGTGCCGAGTCCAAACTATAGTACTATCGTCGTTAAGGCAGGTAGACAGCATTCCACGTGTAAACATAACAACAAGCATTGATGTATGCGAGGTGTTATATATATTAGATGTATATTTTAAGCCCTTTTTACACATTTAGCCAAGTTTTAAATTTATAAAACACCATATTTACTAACACTACACACAAATATGGGCAAGTGCCCCCATCGTGGACGTAGTATAGTGTTGGTAAGATACCGAGGTCGTCCAAGGACACAAGAGCTTTTAGTACCGGTTTATCCTCAACGTCTAATCAAATCAAAATGTTAGATAAAGATTTTAAACTAAGAAAACAAACCTGAAAATAAAAACAGATAGACAAGATGAATCACTTGGATCCGACTCGTGTGTTAGTGTAACCTTTGATTATTTTCGCACTTTTGCACTTGTTTAAGAGATTATCTTAGTTATTGCAGTAGGCCCCTCTTTTGAAGGTGACGTTACCCTCAACCCAGTAGTTTGAGTCAGCAAGGATACAATCCTAAAGGGCCGGTTTATAGAAAGATAATTAATTAAGTTATTAATGCATAAGTTGGTAGGCCCCTCTTTTGAAGGCGACGTTACCATCGGCTAAGTAGTCTGAGTCAGCAGGGATACAGTCCTAAGTAGCCGAGTTAAAGTTTTAATAGTAGTTTAACTTATGAGGGGATCAAAGAGTTTGGACCCCCGCCATCCAATACCTTTGGGTATTGAAGGAGGTCCTACTAAATTTGACCCAGGTCCTTTGCAGGATCTATACACTGAACAATGGCAAGACTCTTACCAAACCGTTCCCTTAACCCCCGACCAGGTAGCCAACATACCTCCATATAGACCGTGGAGATATGAATGGTGAAAATCTTTTATTTTATATAGACAGTAAAATAACGCCAAGACACCACAGACAAATGATAAGGAAGAATCATCTTCAACATAAGAAACTAGTAATTAAAGTCATTAATACAAAACCAATTAAAAAGTGCAAAAGATTAAAAATAAAAAGTATTACACTAAACACTTGTCTTCACCAAGTGATGTAAGAGACTTAGGCAAACATGGCCTTTGATTGTCAAGAACTCTTACGATCAATCTTGGATCCCGAGACGACTCACACACTCTATGATGGACAATGGATGATGGTGGTGGATGATGGTGTTATGGTGGTGGTGGGTGGTGGGTGAAGTGCGAGAGAGGTGGTGTGCCAAGGGATGAGTTGCAAGAGCTCCAAGCACTCCTATTTATAGGCTGAACAGAAGCCTGGGCACGGCCCCGTGCCCGCTGGGCACGGCCCCGTGTCCATATGACACTCTCTCTCTCTTCATTAATTGTAATTCGCAATTACAATAAATGCGCCTGCAGCAACTTGACCACGCCCCCGTGTCCGCCGGGCACGGCCCCGTGGTGGGCAATAGAAGCTTCTATAGGTTTGTCTTTTCTGCTCCTTCTTGGGCACGGCCCCGTGCTCGTTGAGCACGGGGCGTGTTCAGTCTTCTGGCTTCTCTGTTTTGCTTGGGGAGATGCTGTCGGGGGGTCGAGCATATCACTTTTCTTCCTTTTCTTGTATTTATGTTAGATTTTGCTGTCTTTTTGCTTATTTTGTTATTTTGAGCTCATTTAGTCCTGAAAATACAAAAGGAAGACAAAGGCATACTTTTTCCAACATTAGTACTAAAAAAGGGTTAGTTTTAAGCCACAATTGATGTAATTTATATGTTGCATTTTGTGCACATCAAATACCCCCACACTTGAATCTTTGCTTGTCCTCAAGCAAAACTCTTTATAATGTGGCTTTTATTCACTCCCAAATGGAATGGGTAGAAGAGAAGGTTTTTGGGCTTGTCATAGAGTGTCGGGAATTCCAAGATTATTTAGGTTTTATTTTTATTTATTTACAATCCTATTCGTCATGATTTAAAAACATTTCATAAGATAAATTATTTATTAGGGCATAACATACCTTTTTAAAATTCCATTTATATACAAGTTCACATAACTCACGGGGGAATCACTCAACACTCGGCCGAAGGTGTATTTTTAGTGAATCACTCGAGAGCGGCATGGAACTTACTTCTACCATAAGCTTGCCAAGCAATCAATCCTACTCCTTTTTAACTATATACCTTTGTAAATATCAAGAGGACTTTTTTGGTGAAGGGTTAGGCTTGGGCTAAAGGTGGGTGGTTGGGTTAGTGGTTAGTAAAAAGGGCGAAATGCGTAACAAACGTCGGTTTTTGAAAGACTTTTTTTTTCACATTTTTATTTTATTTTGATGAACCACTTGTTTCAAACAAGGTTATTTTTGATGTACTTGTTTGTTTATTTGGTTTCATCAAAATATACAACCTTTTTTTTTTCGAATGAAGAGTCATTAGAAAACCGAACGTTGTTACTAAAATAAAGGGTTAAAAATAAAAAGGTTTAGGTGGGTAAAAAGGGTGATGGTTTTGGGTTAAGAAATGAAAAGGTTTAGGCTCAAAGGGGTTAACTAGGGGGATTTTGGGTAGGTGGTAAAAAATGAAAAATAATGGTGTAGAATGAAAAAGGGTTAGTCCTAATGCCTCCATCATTTACTTACTCGGGTTTAAGTTGGTAAGGACCGGGAATGTATTGTTGTGGCAAGTTCTAGAGTCGTACGAACCAAGCGGCTATTCACACAAGAAACGAAAAATGAGCATTTAGTGTAAAGATATATATTTGTATGCTCGTTAAAGGCTCAAAACTCACTTTTGTGGGAAAAAGGTTTTTTTTATGTGATCAAGTATATATAATCAAATTTTAACTAAGTTTGTCATGCCTTTTCATAATTTTCTTATGTTGGTTCTTTTTATTACGACGCTATCGGTTGTAAAGTTATAAAAATATAACCTTGTTAAGACTTGAATTCCCAACTTAAACTTAGATAAGTAAAAAAAATGAAATTTTTTTTTTTTTGAAAAAATTTTGGGGTGATTAGTGGTTCCAATAGAGTTTTATGTAAGGCTTGTTATTAGGACTTGCAAAATTCAAGGTTTTAGCATCCCCCCCACACTTAAATTACACATTGTCCTCATTGTGTCCCAAAAATAAGTTTTTAGGTTGATTGAATGTGTAAAATGGTGTTAAAAACAAAATTTTATGTTACTGGCATCCTGGACACGGCCCCGTGGGGACCGGGCACGACCCCGTGTTCAGGTGCCAGCGACAAAAATTAAAGAAGAGGTACAGAAGCCTGGGCACGGGGGCGTGTTCAGCGAACACGGCCCGTGTCCAGTTACCTGAACTGGGCAATTTTCTGCAGGATGCGCAACACGGGGCCGTGTTGGGCGGACACGGCCCGTGCTGAACTTACTCTAATGAAGGAATAGTTGCCGGGCGGTCCTGTTTTCGTGCATGGGGCTATGTTTCTCGGTTCCCTTGTTATCCTTTACCACCATGAGTGTGTTTTATTTATTACAACATCATCCAAACCTTAAAACCATCATTTTATTAAAAATCATAGAGAAATACATAACGATCCTAGAAAATTAAAAAGTAAAAATTCTTAACTAGATAGGTCAGGTGGTACATAAAGTTATCATAAAGAGTTCTACTTCTTTGTTGAGAAAATTCCGGGAATAGTGTCCCGGTGTAGTAGGACTCTTGGCCGAAGGTTAACTCCTAGATGTTGTCAAAGCCATTCTTCTATCTCCCTTGGGAGGAAGAAAGCGGCTTCATTTTCCTCAACATCTCTCGGAGGAGGGGGAACACCTACCAGGACTCCTTGTAATACGTCACGAGGGGGTCCCAGGTGCATGACATACCACTCGACTGGTATGATGACTTCAGGCACCACGTTCCATGCCCTTTGGTTTATTATAGGTACCAAAGGAGGAGATGCGAGGATGTTCAACCTCTGGTGCAAGAGGTTGACCTCCCGGAGACACCCTTCCAGTCCCACCGTTAGATGGTTAATACGGTCGACCAATGCTTCTTCCACCCCTGTCATTTCATCAATAGCTTCTCTGAGGGCGTAAACATAGTTTACAAGAGAATCTCCCGCCGTTGATGATCTCCTCCCTTGTCGGTTGCTCCTTGCGTGTGATGAAGATGTTCCGCTTGTTCTGCTCGCCATTCTGGGAAGACAGACCGAAAAGAGTTCAATTTTTGCAAAACAGTTCCTCGGACACGGCCCCGTGTTCAATGAACACGGCCCCGTGTCTAGGTGTCTGTAAGTTTTTAAACCAAGGGATCTTGAAGTTTTAAATTATTTTCCTGGTTCATAGGTTAACTTTAAGCTCAATAATTTAAACAAAGTTTGTATAACTTATTTTAGACAAGATCCTTTGAGTAAGAACTTTACAAATACCACATTAAAGATGGAAATCATGAAGTTTCCAACTCTAATGGAGGTGTTAATTGAAAATTGAAGAAGAAGGAAATGGACAAAAATGGAAAAGACAAGATGGTTCTTGAGAACCTTCTTTTAGAACATACCTAGGATAGTATGAGTGAAGATCTCAGGAATCTCTGTCTTTTGAAATGGTCCAAATGAGCAGGAATCATGCTGCATTTATAGAAAACGACAGCACGTTGGACACGGCCCCGTGTCGGCTGGACACGGCCCCGTGTGCAGACAAAATCCTGACACATTTTTGTCCGTATTCTGATAAAATCAGAGGAGAATCTTTGGGTGGACACGGGGGCGTGTTGACCTGGACACGGCCCCGTGTCTGGAAGCTGTCTTATAGAGTTTCTCATTTTCAAGGAACTAATCTGGATCGGGTGGTTCCTTACTAGATGGAACAACCCCAAAGTGCCTAAGATACCTTAATTGCTCTAGACTAAGACGAGAACGCAAGAGGTTGTCGGTGAGGGTGATTCCTATGCTAAATGTAGGTGGACAAGTCCAACCCTTTTCCGGGCTCTTGTTAAAGAAGGTGTATGCCGAATCGCTCAGGTCTATGTATGCACCGAATGAAGTCGATGGGGAGTCCTTCACGGCACAATCAGCACAGGGACGACTATCGTCCAAGTCTTTACAAGAGTTGAAGGTAAGATCGGGAACAACGAGGTTGTTTTCATGCGACCCCAACGATTCTTCTTGGTCATTGTCTTGGGATGGATTAATGAAATCCTTCCTAAGCTCTTCTAACCAATTTAGAACTAGATTTTCTAATTGAAATAACTCGTCAAGGAGCATTTCTCCTAGAATATCTGGTTGGGCGCATTCGAGGGAGAGATAGTGATTATTTTTACTTTCGCCCCTCTTAAGGTTATAGGGAGACGGTGAGTCTATATAGTGGGGCTTATAATTTAGAAAATAACATTCTAATTCTTTATGTTTGCCTCCACATAATTGACACCACGTACCATAAGAGTGCCGAAAGTAAAAAAAATCATTATCACTCATTTTTGTGTCAGAAATTACCAACCGTCGGGATCGTACGGTTCTGTTTTCAGTAACTGAATCTTGGGCACGGGGGCGTGTTGAGTGGGCACGGCCCCATGTTCAGCTTACTGTCTGACTTAAAACAAGATTGCCAGTTTCAATGATTGGGCACGGGGGCGTGTTCAGCGGGCACGCCCCTTGCTGAGTTCTGCAGAAGCTGAAAAATTAAAGAAAATCCTAAAAATAAAAAGAAAAATAAAAAAAATGATTAGGCCATTGATTCCTAACTTTCTTAAAATCCTTGTGTCCCCGGCAACGGCGCCAAAAACTTGATGTGTGCGAGGTGTTATATATATTAGATGTATATTTTAAGCCCTTTTTACACTTTTAGCCAAGTTTTAAATTTATAAAACACCATATTTACTAACACTACACACACATATGGGCAAGTGCACCCATCGTGGACGTAGTATAGTGTTGGTAAGATACCGAGGTCATCCAAGGACACAAGAGCTTTTAGTACCGGTTTATCCTCAACGAAAATGTTAGAAAAAGATTTTAAACTAAGAAAATAAAGCTAACTAAAATGCTGAAAATAAAATAAAAATAAAAACAGATAGACAAGATGAATCACTTGGATCCGACTCGTGTGTTAGTGTAACCTTTGATTATTTTCACACTTTTGCACTTGTTTAAGAGATTATCTTAGTTATTGTAGTAGGCCCCTCTTTTGAAGGTGACGTTACCCTCAACCCAGTAGTTTGAGTCAGCAAGGATACAATCCTAAAGGGTCGTATTATTGAAAGATAATTAATTAAGTTATTAATGCATAAGTTGGTAGGCCCCTCTTTTGAAGGCGACGTTACCCTCGGCTAAGTAGTCTGAGTCAGGAGGGATACAGTCCTAAGTAGCTGGGTTAAAGTTTTAATAGTAGTTTAACTTATGAGGGGATCAAAGAGTTTGGACCCCCGACATCCAATACCTTTGGGTATTGAACGAGGTCCTACTAAATTTGACCTAGGTCCTTTGCAGGATCTATACACTGAACAATGGCAAGACTCTTACCAAACCGTTCCCTTAACCCCCGACCAGGTAGCCAACATACCTCCATATAGACCGTGGAGATATGAATGGTGAAAATCTTTTATTTTATATAGACAGTAAAATAACGCCAAGACACCACGGACAAACGATAAGGAAGAATCACCTTCAACATAAGAAACTAGTAATTAAAGTCATTAATACAAAACCAATTAAAAAGTGCAAAAGATTAAAAATAAAAAGTATTACACTAAACGCTTGTCTTCACCAAGTGATGTAAGAGACTTAGGCAAACATGGCCTTTGATTGTCAAGAACTCTTACGATCAATCTTGGATCCCGAGATGACTCACACACTCTATGATGGACAATGGATGATGGTGGTGGATGATGGTGTTATGGTGGTGGTGGGTGGTGGGTGAAGTGTAAGAGAGGTGGTGTGCCAAGGGATGAGTTGCAAGAGCTCCAAGCACTCCTATTTATAGGCTGAACAGAAGCCTGGGCACGGCCCCGTGCCCGCTGGGCACGGCCCCGTGTCCATATGACACTCTCTCTCTTCATTAATTGTAATTCGCAATTACAATAAATGCGCCTGCAGCAACTTGACCACGCCCCCGTGTCCGCCGGGCACAGCCCCGTGGTGGGCAATAGAAGCTTCTAGAGGTTTGTCTTTTTTGCTGCTTCTTGGGCACGGGCCCGTGCTCGCTGAGCACGGGGCGTGTTCAGTCTTCTGGCTTCTCTGTTTTGCTTGGGGAGATGCTGTCGGGGGGTTGGGCATATGACTTTTCTTCCTTTTCTTGTATTTATGTTAGATTTTGCTGTCTTTTTGCTTCTTTTGTTATTTTGAGCTCATTTAATCCTGAAAATACAAAAGGAAGACAAAAGCATACTTTTTCCAACATTAGTACTAAAGGGTTAGTTTTAAGCCACAATTGATGTAATTTATATGTTGCATTTTGTGCACATCAAGCATTCATTTAGTCACGTAATACATGCAGCAACGGTTAGCGTTTAAAGTATTGCGTAGTGTGTTCGATTGTAGTTTTGTATAAGTAACGTATGTAACACCCAAAAGTGCATAAAGCAAAAAGGGATCGAGTATACTCATAGCGGTGGATGGATTGAAGGGAGCGCTTGCGACTAAGGAGCTTCTCAAATTCGAACGACACAAAGCAATTATCGGCTCCAGTATCAAACAAACATGATGCATAAATACCATTCACAAGGAACGTACCATTGACCACGTTGTTGTCGGTCTGGGATTGGCGTACGTTGATGTTGAAAGTTCTGGCGCGTGCGGCTTGTTGTTGCTGCTGAGGCTGCTGCTGCTGATGGTGAAACTACTGTTGCTGCTACTGGGGCTCCTGCTTCATGACCCTGTTCGGGCGCATGTTCGCAAAGTGGTTGGGATCACCACATGCGAAGCAAACTCAGGCGTTGACTGCAGGTGCCTGAGCTGCTTGTTGGCCTTGCGGAGCCGGGAGCAGAGCTTGATGAGCAGTGGCTTGAGCTAGGGTTTTGCGGGGACCAGTACGACAGTTGATAGTGAAGTGGCCGTACATGTTGCAGTGAGCGCAGAAACAACAGGCAAGACCCACCGGATGATGATATGAGCATGTTGGGCAGACCGGGTGGGGGCCTGTGTATGCACGCTTTGCAGGTGGTGCATAAGTAGTTGGTGCTGGACGGTGATGGTGCTGCTGCTGGGCCGGTATGGCCTGGAGAGGAGCAGCAGTGGTAGTGACAGCACAGTTCTTGTTGCTGGAGCTGTTGTTGTTGTTCTTCTTCTTTCGGCGTGAGGACTTTGACGGTTGAGCGGCGGCGGTTTCGGCAGTTGGAGCGGCGGTAGCTTGATGCAGGTGCTTCAAAGTTTTATCCCAGACACCAGCCTTGACCCGCTTGTCGTTGATTTCAGCGGCGAGTAAGTAAGTCTCCTCGATCGTCTTAGTCTTAGCCGCTTGCACGAAATCTGCAACACAGTCAGGCAGGGCTCGGATATACTTCTTGATTGCCATGTCAGAAGTTTTTACTTGATCAGGGCAGATGATACTGAGCTGCTTGAATCGAGCAGTTAAAGCAGCGTTCTCTCCATCCTTTTGCTTTATGTGCAAGAATTCATCTTCCAGCTTTTGGCGTTCATGAGGAGGGCAGAATTCTTCCAGCATGACCTCCTTGAGTTCGTCCCACGACAGACCGTAGGCTGCATCGTTCCCTCGTTTGTTTCTCTCGGCCGTCCACCAGTCGAGTGCGCGAGACTGGAAGATGCCAGTAGCGTTGAGAGTGCGGAGTTCGTCAGGGCAACCGCTCTGTCGTAGAGTTACCTCAATGGAATCAAACCATTGGAACAACGCTGTAGGACCTTCCTCGCCAGTGAATTCTTTTGGCCCACAAGCTTTGAACTGCTTGAAACTGAAGGCAGCTTTGTAGTAGCTTTATGAGCTTCGGTTCTCGACACCTCAGATGATTTGCTGACGTTCTCATAGACATCACCCACAGCTTTTGCTACTTGTTTGGTGATGATGGCAGCAAGACGTCTGTCTCTCTTTTCTTACGAGTAAGCGGGTGACAGGATCCTTTTGCTACTTGTCATAGGTCTCAGACGCGTCATAACCGAATCTCACCTCACACGTCTAATACTTACTAAGGCTTAGGTACGCATGCGCATAATCACATAAACACATAGGCACGGAATCACAGATTCATATAAACACAGTAGCACATAAGCACGTAAGCATGTAAGCACGTAGGGTGTCACGACCCCCGACCCCATCTAGCCGGAATCGGTGCCGTGAGCAGTCCAGTGGTACCGGTGATTATTTTAAAAACATTGCAGCGGAAATTTCATCAGGACCGTGAGTTAGGAAAAATATCAGAGTTTAGAAACACCGGATTTTATTTAAATGGATGGAATAAATTCCAAGTTTTACAAAGGTAGCTTTTAAATAAAAACAATATTTCTTAATTTGAAGATAAGCCACTTCTTGAAGTCCTTCAGTGTCGGATCCAATCCTTCAGTGTAGGTATCATCGTGCCTAATTTATATTTTTCAAAGATCTTGCCTTTGGAAGTCATGTGTGATAAACTTCGACATCTGTGGATGTATAATTTAAGTTTCATGTGTTTTCTTGTGCATTAGCACAACTTGACATGTTTCTTACTTGCGTTCATAATTTATGGCGTTAATAATTTATGGTAACGTTTTGGTAATTCTTATATTTTTGATGGTGTCCCAACTTAATGGGTTTCCAGTATTATTTTGTTGCACGAGTTACGAGGTAGATGATCAAACGAAAGAAAAATTAAAGATATATGCGAAAGATTTCTGATAAAGAAATCTATATACATATGCTTGTGCTTTATTCTTAATTGACTTTTGGAATTCCTTATAGATATACATATCTATATTATATATTTCATATGTTGTAATATACATACCTTTCATAGGGTTAAATGTATATAATAGATTCATATTCCCAAAAACCAGTTAGATATTTGGTCATGATACTATTTAGGGAAATCTTGTTACTGGTTTGACATACCATTTATCCCGTCTTATCCGGTTCGCGCCGGAGCGGTAATTTCAGTATATCCGGACAAGCTGGAGAGTCTGCTACTCTATACCCAGTTTTGCCGGAGAAAATTTCCTATTTCCCATAAATAGTATCTTTTTCAAAAAGTGCCTCTTTTTATTAGGGCTTTAATCCAGAATCAAGGAAATTTATATTTCCATAATATATTTTTACTCTTGACCAAGTAATACCAATAAACAAGAATAAATAGCAATTAAATGCTATTGCCTGCTAGTCGTTATTCTTATTGGATACCAATTATACTTATTTATACTCATATAAGTAATTTTATCTTGAAGCTTATATTAAGACAAAATTCTTAAGTTCGAGTCTAAATATCATTCAGAGTGCTATCAAATAATATTAAGTTTCTAATTTTCCGTTTAAGCTTAGGTATTATTATAACACCTATTTGCGTAAACAAGTGGCTTAGCTTATACTAAGGCATCTTTTCTTATGTTCAAGTCTAAATACTATCAGATGTGCTACCAGTTAAGTTAATAGCAATTTCCTAACTCTTATATTTAAGCTTAAGTATTGTTATCACAACACTTATAGGCTTAAAGCAGTGGCTTAGCTCTGATACCACCTTCTGTCACGACCCCCGACCCCATCTAGCCGGAATCGGTGCCGTGAGCAGTCCAGTGGTACCGGTGATTATTTTAAAAACATTGCAGCGGAAATTTCATCAGGACCGTGAGTTAGGAAAAATATCAGAGTTTAGAAACACCGGATTTTATTTAAATGGATGGAATAAATTCCAAGTTTTACAAAGGTAGCTTTTAAATAAAAACAATATTTCTTAATTTGAAGATAAGCCACTTCTTGAAGTCCTTCAGTGTCGGATCCAATCCTTACTCCAATCTATTGTAATTACCTGAAACGCGTTTTAAAAAGATTTTGTCAGCGGGAAATACTGAGTGAATTATTCATTTTACTGAAAACGACACATTTGTTATAATTCACAGTGGTAAGATCTTTTACAATGTTTCTGATATCAACCAACTACCCACAGTACTTTACCACTCGATCCATTGGCCCATACGTCCAATGGTATCTGTGATTATGGTCATATCACCCAATGGCTGCCCCAATGGTGAAGATTATCAAGTAACGTGCACAATACCCCACATACCGGCTGTAATTTGGTGATTCACATAAACTTAATCACTGTAAGTTATAATTCGGAAAATAATTTGGAGTATTGTAAATAGTCACAAACTGTGATAAAAGAATTTATAAAAAGAGAATAACTCACAAATCAGCATGCAGGAGTGAATTAACAAACTTCTTGATTCTACTTTTCCCGATAATTAAGCATGTACTTTATTATTCTGGATCTTCTGATGATTTAATAGTTTGTTTGATTGTAAGGGTGTAGTTGGGAGTATTTCTGGTGGTTTTAACATAATGGAATAAGTTTTGGTGAAAAACCTAAATCAATCTTAACGAATTTCACAAAAACCGGGTTAATGCTCAATACAGCAGTTACGATAATTTCCCGAGATCAAATTCTCACAATGAATGACAAAGTGCAATACTTCAACTCATTTATCGTATTAACGACAAACGACAAAGTATAGTACTTCAACTCATTATCGAATTATCGACAACGACAAAGTACAATGCTTCAACTCATTATCGAATTATCGACAACGACAAAGCATAACCCAATGTGGGCGGCACTTAGACATTCTTTAGGTACATTGATCCCGGAAACTGAATCGTAATAGCGATCGAGTAATTACCCTGTTCTGCGGCAGCGATTCGATATTAGTGTGTGTGTGTTGGACTGTTTCTGTGATAACTGGATCTACGTAACTCGGATTTACGTCGTTCCAAAGACAGAATTCAAGTCCCAACCCCCTCTATTTATACCCGAATTTTGACACCGTCGCGTAGCGCGAGGGGGTACCCCTATAGGCGTCGCGCTACGCGAGTGGTCACCCTACTTTCATAGAGTAGCCCTTCGTGCATGTAGGCTTGCTGTGTCGTCAGTTTTTCAATTTTCGAATTTTACAATTAGTTATGAGGATAATCGTTGGCTAGAGTTTATCCCCCTCTGAGTTTTAGGGGCCCTGATCCTGATTCTGATTGTTCTGGAAATTTTAGGGGTTGTGCAGGATTACTTGGGTGTCTCAACTATGGTTCCCTATTGGGTAAATAAAATAATAGGCATGACTTTTGATGAAAGTTTGTTTATAAAATAGAAATAATAAATAATAAATAATAGTTTTGGGTAACTCACAAAAAGAGAATAAAATGGTGAGAAAAAGGAATGGACCCACTGTATAACTTTAGGGTTCAACTAGAAAATCTCCTGGTATAAATTTTGGGTATAACTTTTGGGCTATTAAAAATATATATTGCACTTGTGTTAAGTATAGTACCCCTAAATCAACCTTGTCCCGATGTTCCGAGATAGAATCCAAACGAACTTAGTCGGGCAGAGCCTTGACATGCGTTATAGGATTCAGATTAATCGGAAAAGGTAGCGGTGATCGGAAGTTACAATACTTAAAACGGGGTAGGGCATTATTATTATTAAAGTAAAGTTAAAAGAATTATTAGAAGGGAGTTCGAAAGAAGGAAGAATAGAAATGAACTGAACAGTTTGAATGTTTGATTGAGACTTCCTATTTATAGTAAATGGTTGTCTTGTGGACTAAGTTTGTCAGCCACGTATCTTCCCAACAGCCCTCCATGTTCATCCCAACTGCCTTCCACGTATACCTTTCTTAATTTGTAGATATCTTTCAATTGAAATTATTATTTTATTTCTTATATTCAAAACTGAGATACAACAGTTGAAATGTGACATGAAACTAATTTCAAATATATATATTTTAAAATAATATGGGACATGAATAAATGGGAAGAGACATGAAATGATGAGACATGACAGTCCCTTTAAATTGTGGGATTTCTATTATTTGGTTTTATTTATTATATTTATGTTATTATTATTATTATTAAATAATTTTCTTTTACATGCACCGTATGTGCACTAGGTATTTTACTTTCAACATTTTGAATTTTTCATTTATTAATTAGTTTATTAATTATATATTATAATTAATTTAACTGCTTTACTTATTTGGCTTGTATAATTTCTAAAATACAACGTTTTATAACACAATGAATATGTCTTTAGAATGAGAATAATTTAATCTACATTTTGAACCAAGTTTTATTAAAAATAGAGTAGGTTCAAAATACAATGTATTTTATAATTTAATTTATTATACGGTTCCTAGGCTCATCTAGGAACTTCATATTTCTTACGGTCAACCTACCCGTAAGTTACCTGTCTAATAATATAAGTTTTTATAGACTTTTATTTTATTAAAAAGGTCACCCATATACGAGACAATAATATTTCAACCAACTATATAAAATAGTGTTTAAAACTAATTGGGTTGACTATTTATATCATTAATAAACTAGTTACTAGTTATTAGTGGTCAATAAATTTAACCAAACCTATAATTCTTATATGATAAAAATAGGAATGTTACATAGGGCACAGAAGCACAGAACACAGGAGCACATACGCATTTAGTCACAGAGGCATTCAGAATACAGAAACCTATCATTCAAAGTCCGCGATTGTTCGATTATAGCGATTGCGTTAGCATAGCGATTAGTATAGTATAAGCTTATAGTATGGCGAGCATCTTAGCGTACGACGTTTCCTCATAGTAACAATGATTTGTTAACGTTTTGGAGATAGAAGGGCAATGCGGGTTGTGTGTGTCGATTGTAGTGAGAGCAAAAATCAAATAAGTTTCCAAAATTTAAACACATAAACAGGTAAATACACGTATAAACACATAAAAACGACGAATCATCAGAGTCAGCAGTTGCGGGCTCAGAATCGAAACACATAAAAATCGAGAAGTAGATTGTCTGCGGCTATTAGACTTTGACTACCCAAAGTGATTCGACTATTCTCAAGGACTTGGCGTGCACATTTTGACCTTCAGGATTGGGCCTCTGCCTCGATTCTTGGGCATCCAGCGCACATCCCCCTAGTCATCCTGTGAGTTCAGGTCGTTGGGGTCCGTCGAGACTTTGGTGAGAGTTTTGTAAAACCGTGGTCAAGCCGTCAAGGTTAGGGTTTCACCCCTGGCTTGACAACTTCCCTTCGATTTTAATAAAATAGAGGAGATTATTCATCAAAATATGGATTTCACTCCTGATTTGGTATAATTCTCCCCGTTGACAACTTCCCTTCGATTTTAATAAAATAGAGGAGATTATTCATCAAAATATGGATTTCACTCCTGATTTGGTATAATTCTCCCCGTTGGTAAGTAAAAATGCGGGTTGATTAAGCAGATTGTAGTCGAGAGTTTGCGGTTTTCACACCTAATCTCGATTTAATCGCTTCTTCATTATTAAAAATTTGAGTGCAGTGATAGTGTAGCATAGGCGAGAATGGGGAAGAATAGCAGTAAGCTCATACATAGTCCCTACTAGACACGCACGAGTCGGTATATTAGGTCCTAACTATAGACTAGGTTTTCTAAGACATTGACCCGGACTAGGTCGAGTCTTGCCTAATTCCCTATAGTTATAGCTCTGATACCAATCTGTCACACCCCAACCGATGGCGGAATCATCGGGGTATGGCACTGAGCGAAACAGAATGTCCAGAAGTTTCCATAACAATCATCATTACCAATCAATTTAAAATAACATGTCCCATACCATGTCTCAAAAGGCAACAAATTATTACAGACAAAATCTAGGCAAACAGTTCTATTCCGACAACTCAGGTTTTTAAGTAGCCCAATTGTTTATCTGCTTCTAGAGACGCCTGATTACATTAGTACAGACAACTATTTGTTGGCCTCTAGAAACTTATTATAGCCTCGCTTTCCTAGCAGCTAAGCATCCTAAATACCTGTCACATACGTTAAAATAAAAGTCAATACACATAGTGTAAAGGTGAGCATACAAGTTTGATAGTAGCATATAGAGTTCGAAATAGTTTACGCATAACCAGCACGTACACAGAGGAAAACGAAGCATGTTAATTATCGACATGGATTTATCGATACCAATGACTGCGGGTTGACTGCCCAAGGCAGTTCGTAATACATGATCACCACCGTAATCCATGCAAATAATTGTCCTTAACAACCCCCGTGTGAACGGGTGCTGAGTCCAAACTATAGTACTATCATCGTCAAGGTAGGCAGACAGCATTCCACGTGTAAACATAACAACAAGCATTCAATTAGTCACGTAATACATGCAGTAACGGTTAGCGTTTAAAGTATTGCGTAGTGTGTTCGATTGTGATTTTGTATAAGTAACGTATGTAACACCCAAAAGTGCATAAAGCAAAAAGGGATCGAGTATACTCACAGCGGTGGATGGATTGAAGGGAGCGCTTGAGAGTAAGGTTAGCCTAAATAGTTCGATAGCATAACGATAAGTAACGCATAAAACGAAACAACTGTTGGTGGGTCGGACAGCTGGTCGATCGGATAGCAGTCCGATTGGTCAGCTGACCGTGCGAGTGACTGTCCGTTCGGACGGCTGTCCGATCGGATGGTCGTTCGAGTGGATTGTTTCTTCCTTCAGGAAGGATGTGTTTGTGTATGATGGTTTGATCTTTGAAGTTTTTGTTGTAGCATTTGAAAACATTGAAGTGTTTCTACCTTTCAGGTCGGTTGATCGGACAGTCGTTCGATCGGCCGGCAATCCGATCGGTTGGGCACTTCAAGTGAGAACAAGTTCACAGCGGAATGTCACTCGAGCGGACAGCAGTTCGATCGGGTGGCATTCCTAGTGCATTGAACATGTTGAAAAATCGATTAAGTGTTAAAGTTCAAGTATCTCATGATCCGAAGAGTAATCCGATCGGATGGTAGTCCGATCGGATGACAGTTCGTTCAATACTCAAACTTCAAGAAAAAGTAATTAAGTGTGGGACCCATAGTGCAAGTCGTTCGGCTGACCGGTCGATCGGGTGGCTGTCCGTTCGGACAGCAGTCCGATCGGACGGCACCCCGTCCTGGTCGTCCTGTACGTCTCACACTTTGGTTGTTTTGATTGTTTGTCGTTTTATCGAGGCATTTTGATAACGTGTAAAACAACAGTAACTTTGTCACTACTTGGTGCTCCCGATCGGACAGGAATCACCCAGACCCAGTCAGTAACTTTTTGTGACGGCGTTCTATGTTTAACCCGAAATCGGTAAACCTCATGGCTAGAAACCAGATCTTGAGTCACACAACCACAAGAATGAGTAGTATGTCGACACAAGGTCCGATTCCACCGGTTTTGAGTGCATTGAGTGTAAAAGAATTGAAAGAAAGTTGGAAAACTATCTTTCATTCCTTTTCCTTGTGAAAAATGTTTAGATCTACTAGCGATCTTTGTTTGTTCATGTGGAAATCGGCTAGATCTAAGTTGTTCTTGGTGGATTGAGGTCAAAACATGAAGTTCTTCAAGAACTCATGATGACATCATCCTAGAACACCTCAAATCGGGTGATTTCACGGTTACAAGTTAAGATTTAAAAGATAGAAAGGTGTAGGATTGCGTGTAGATCAAGAAAGTAGAAGATTTAAGGCGAGATCTTACCGGAATCGAGAGAAATCTGAGAAAAGGTGAGGAGGGCGTGCTGTTCGGTCAGAGAGTTTCCAGAAATGGAAAGTGTGAAAATGACATGGGTATTTATAGGGTTCCAAAAGAGGAAAGGGCTGGCCGATCGGATGGCAGCTTGATCGGACAGCCTGTCCGAACGGACGGCTGGTCGATCGGCTGGTTGCCTGATTGATCGGTCGCCTGTTTCGAGTGTTCGGTGCGACGAGTTTTGCTGTTTCGATTTCGATTTGCGAGTGTTGCAATGCGGTAGAGTTTCCCTAGTCAAATTACTTTTAATCCCAACTACTCATATCGAGCACTGTCTCTTTTACACTAATTATCATAATTCGATTTCGATTGAGTTCGATTGTGTTTCGATTGCGATTCGATTGATTACCACACATATCATAAATAAACATGCACAAGTAACACATAAGGCACACACACGTATAATAATCACCAAATTGCATAGTTCAAGTTGCGAGCGCGATGTTGATTAGATTAGTTCGTTTAGCGTTTAGTTGACTTTATCGCATTGTTACTTCCTATTATTCACATTCGTAAAGCGATTCATAGCGATGAATATACTTCGATTACTTCGAATATAATTACTTACTCCACATAATACAACTAACGTAACATAAAATAGGCCATATACAGTCAAAGAAGTCAAAACAGGAATTGAGCAAGGAGAGACAGATTGCAATTAGCAATCTTTTCTTCCTTTGACTTCAATCTTGACTTTGACTTTGACTTTCGAAACACTGGGGTGTTACATAATATTTTATCACTTATTGATTGGACATGTGATTGTTGATCACTTATTAAGGTCGTATGCAGTATGTACACGTATGTATGGTATCTTGGAAGATCTAGACTTGCGTCCTCGTTGTTTTCGGTAAAAGAAACAACCATGATACCTAGATGATAAACAGCATAAAGACCACATATCTCAGAACCTCGGCAATCTATCAAATGAAATTTTGGTACCAAGACCATATGCCAATGAGCGGTTCCCACATGGTCTTCAGTCCTTTTATATCACCCTGCACACTTTAAAATGATTATGAGCCTACCGATACATCTTATATAGAGCTGCTTATCGTTTTTCATTTAAGGTTAAAAGAGGTTTGGACAAACCACTGATGTACTATCATTTTCTCTTTTTCTCGCCAGGAAACTCATTTTTGTTTTTCTATGTTTTTGTGTTTTTGATGTTTTTGAATTTTTTCAAATTTGGATTTTGATGTGTGTAAAATGCAACATATAAATCACATCAATTAAGGCATAAAACTAACCCTTTTTAAGTACTAATGTTGGAAAAAGAGTGTTTTTGTCTTCCTTTTGTATTTTCAGGATGAAATGAGCTCAAAATCACAAAAGAAGCAAAAAGACAGCTAATTCTACCATAAATACAAGAAAAGGAACAAAAGTGGACTGCCCGGACCCTCAACGGCATCTCCCAAGGCAAAGGGGAAGAAACAGAGTCTGAACACGCCCCGTGTCCAGCGAACACGGGGGCGTGCCCAGGAAGCAGCAGAAAAGACAAACCAGTAGAAGCTTCCATTGCCCACCACGGGGCCGTGTCCAGCGAGCACGGGGGCGTGGTGAAAGTACAGCAGGCGCATTAATTGTAATTCGCAATTACAATTAATGAGGAGAGAGAGTGTCAGGCGGGCACGGGGCCGTGTCCAGCGGACACGGGGCCGTGTCCAGCCTTCTGTTCAGCCTATAAATAGAGGAGCTTGGCTTCATTCTCTCTCATCCCTTGGCACACCACCTCTCTCACACTTCATCCACCACCCACCACCACCATAACACCATCATCCACCACCATCATCCATTGTCCATCGTAGAGTGTGTGAGTCGTCTCGGGATCCAAGATTGATCGTAAGAGTTCTTGACAATCAAGGCCATGTTTGCCTAAGTCTCTTACATCACTTGGTGAAGACAAGTGATTAGTATAATACTTTTTATTTTTAATCTTTTGCACTTTTTATTTGGTTTTGTATTAATGACTTTAATAACTAGTTACTTATGTTGAAGGTGATCTTTCCTTATCGTTTGTCCGTGGTGTCTTGGCATTATTTTACTGTCTATATAAAATAAAAGATTTTCACCATTCATATCTCCACGGTCTATATGGAGGTATGTTGGCTACCTGGTCGGGGGTTAAGGGAACGGTTTGGTAAGGGTCTTGCCCTTGTTCAGCGTTTAGAGGTCCTGCTTGGGACCTGGGTCAAATTTAGTAGGATCTCCTTCAATGCCCATAGGTATTGGATGGCGGGGATCCAAACTCTTTGACCCCCTCATAAGTTAACTACTATTAATACTATAACCCGGCTATTTAGGACTGTATCCCTGCTGACTCAGACTACTTAGCCGAGGGTAACGTCACCGCCAAAAGCGGGGCCTACCATAATTTGCATTAATAACTTAATTCATTATCTTTCAATAATCCGACCCTTTAGGATTGTATCCTTGCTGACTCAAACTACTGGGTTGAGGGTAACGTCGCCTTCAAAAGAGGGGCCTACTACAATAACTAAGATAATCTCTTAAACAAGTGCAAAAGTGCGAAAATAATCAAAGGTTATACTAATACACGTGTCGGATCCAAGTGATTCATCTTGTCTATCTGTTTTTATTTTATTTTATTTTTCAGCATTTAGTTAGTTTTTATTTTTCTTAGTTTAAAACATTTTTCTAACTTTTTGATTTGATTAGACGTTGAGGATAAACCGGTACTAAAAGCTCTTGTGTCCTTGGACGACCTCGGTATCTTACCAACACTATACTACGTCCACGATGGGTGCACTTGCCCATATGTGTGTTTAGTGTTAGTGAATATCGTGTTTTATAAATTTAAAACTTGGCTAAAAGTGTAAAAAGGGCTTAAATATACATCTAAAAACATATATACACTGACACGCATCAAGTTTTTGGCGCCGCTGCCGGGGACACAAGGATTTTAAGAAAGTTAGGAATCAACGGCCTAATCATATTTTTATTTTTCTTTAATTTTTTAGGATTTTTCTTAGATTTTTAGCTTCTGCAGAGCTCAACACGGGGCCGTGCCCGCTGAACACGCCCCGTGCTCAATCATTGGAACTGGCAATCCTGTTTTAAGTCAGACAGTAGGCTGAACACGGGGCCGTGTCCACTCAACACGCCCCCGTACCCAAGATTCAGTTGCTGAAAACAGAACCGTTAGATCCCGGCGGTTGGTAATTTCTGACACAAACATGAGTAATAGTAATTCTTTTTACTTTCGGCACTCTTATGGTTTGTGGTGTCGAATATGTGGGGGCGAACATGAGGAATTAAAATGTTTTTTCCTCACTTATAGGCCCCACTATATAGACCCACCGATTCCTTGTAACCTTAAGAGGGGCGAAAGTAAAAATAAGCACTATTTCTCCCTCGAATGCGCCCAGCCAGATATTCTAGGAGAAATGCTCCTTGACGAGCTATTTCAACTAGAAGAACTACTTCTTAATTGGTCAAAAGAACTTAGGAAGGATTTTTTAGATCCATCCCAAGATGATGACCATGAGGAAATGTTGGAACCGCATTCCGACAACCTCATTGCTCCCGAAAATACCTTCTTACCTAGAAAAGACGCGGACGATAGTCGTCCCTGTGTCGATTGTGCCGTGAAGGACTCCCCATCGACTTCGTTCGATGCATACATAGACCTGAGCGATTCGGCATACACCTTCTTTAACGAGAGCCCGGAAAAGGGTTGGACTTGTCCACCTAGATTGAAAATAGGAATTACCCTCACCGACAACCTCTTGCGTTCTCGCCTTAGTATAGGACAATTAAGGTATCTTAGGCACTTTGGGGTTGTTCCAACAAGTCAAGAGCCGCCCGATATAGATTAGTTCCTTAGTAAAGACAAAACTTCATAAGACAGCTTTCCGACACGGGGCCGTGCCCGGCCAACACGCCCCCGTGTCCACCAAAAGATTCCCCTCTGATCAGAACGTCAGAATACGGACAAACTGTGTCAGAATTTCATCTGCACACGGGGCCGTGTCCAGCGGACACGGGGCCGTGTCCAGCAGGCTGTCGTTTTCTATAAATGCAGCCAAAAATCCTGCACATTTGGACCAACTTGGGGACAGAGATTTGAAGGAATCTTCTCTCAAACAATCCTAGGTAAGTCTAAAAGAAGTTTCCAACAACCCATCTTGTCCTTTCCTCTTCTAGACATTTCCTTCTTCTTCATCTTTCTTCAAGAACTACCATGAAAAGTTTGAATTTTCAATCTTTGTGGTAGGAAACAATGAGTTTTGATCATAGAATCTTGGTAAAAACATGTTATGTAACATTGTTTAAAGTTATTTACTGTCAAAAAGCTTGCATAAACTCAGAAAATAACTTAAAAACCCAAGATTCCTTGCTCCAAAATTCTGCAGAAAGATGAACACGGGGCCGTGCTCAATGAGCACGGGGCCGTGTCCAGAAACTGTTTCGTCATATAAACTGCTTTTGGTTTATTTTTCGTAGAATGGCGAGTGAAAACAGTGAAACATCATCCGTTCATTCCTCAAACAGCCGAAGGGGAAGGAGGCCTTCCGTTGAAGCTACACTTGTGCACTACGTGATAGCGCTAAGGGAAGCTCTCGACGAAATGACGTCAGTAGAGGAGGTCCTCATTGACCGTATTAACGATCTTACAATGGGACTTGAAAGCAGCTTCCAAGAGATTAACCTTTTGCACCAAAGGTTAAACATTTTGGTGGCACCCCCTATGGAACCAGTCCTTCCACAACAAGACTGGAACTTGGCACTCGGTGTTAACAACCCTGCCAGGTGGGAAGACTTTCCCGCAGAACCTCCTATGGAAAACCCACAAGAAGTTCCAGCGGAAGTTGAAACTCCTCAAACCAATGCAAACGAGCCCTCTTTTCTCCTTCCAAGGGAGGTAGAGGAGTGGCTTGCCGACATATGAGGAGAACCGCACCCGAAGGGAGGAGTTCTACAAAGCCTTATCTAACCAAGACTAGTAGCTTCTTGGAAATTTTGCTAAATTAAAATAAAACATAGGGCTAGAACTCCATAAGTTTAATATTTATGTAATTTTTATCTTTATGTAATGTCTCTCTATGATTTGCAATGCTATGATGGTTTTTAAGATCGATGGTTGTTTTGAGAATAAAACACACTCATTGTGGTAATGGATGAAAAAGGGAACGAGAAAAATGGAACCATGCACGAAGAACAGAGCAACCCGACAAAAATCTCCATCACAGAAGGCTCAACACGGGCCGTGCCCAACCAACACGACCCCGTGCTGAGCCCCTGCAGAAAATCACCCAGTTCAGGTAACTGGACACGGGCCGTGTTCAGCGGACACGCCCCCGTGTCCAGGCTTCTGTTTCAATTCTGTAATTTTTGTTACTGGCACTTGACCACGGGGCCGTGCCCGGTGAACACGGGGCCGTGTCCAGGATGCCAGTAACATAAATCTTTGCTTTTTAACCCACTTTTATACATTCTAATCAACCAAAAACATTATTTTTGGACACATTGAGGACAATGTGTAATTTAAGTGTGGGGGGGGATGCTAAAACCTTGAAATTTTGCAAAATCCTAAACACAAGCCTTACACAAAACTCTATTGGAACCGCTAAACACCCCAAATTTTTTCAAAAACTTTTTCATTTTTTTATTTACTTGTCTTAATTTAAGTTGGGAATAACAAGTTCTAAAAAGGTTATATTTTTACAAGTTTACAACCGATAGCGTCGTGATAAAAAAAGGAACCAACATAAGAAAATTATGAAACGGTATAACAAGTCTAGTTTAAAATTCGATTATATATGCTTGGTCACATTAAAAACCCATTCCCACAAAAGTGAGTTTTGAGCCTTTATTGAGCATAAAAATACACATATTTAGATTAAATGCTCATTTTTCGTTTCTTGTGTGAATAGCCGCTCGGTCCTTACAAAACTAGAACTTGCCACGACGATACATTCCCGATCCTTACCAACTTAAACCCAAGTAAGTAAATGATGGAGGCATTAGGACTAACCATTTTTTCTTTCAAAACCATTATTTTTCATTTTTTTTACCTATCCAAAATCCCCCTAGATAGCCCCTTTGAGCCTAAACCTTTCATTTCATTACCCCAAAACCCTTTTTACCCACCAAAAACCTTTCTATTTATTTTTTTTAGTAACAAGTTCGCTTTTTCGTAAACTCACCTTTTTATGTGACGATTGAAAAAAAAAAATATTGATGATGAAGTCAAAAACAAACAAAAGCTACAAAAGCTTGTTTGAAGAAATACTTCAAAATAAAAAGTCACTAAAAATAAGGTACTTCACGAAAACCGACGCTTGTTACGATTTTCGCCCTTTTTACTAACCACTAACCAACCACCCACCTTTAAACCCAAGCCTTCACCCAAAAAGTCCTCTTGATATTTACAAAGGTAAAAAGTTAAAAAGGATGAGGATTGATTGCTTGGCAAGCCTATGGAAGACGTAAGTTCCGTGCCGCTCTCGAGTGATTCACTAAAATATACACATTCGGCCGAGTGTTGAGTGATCTCCCGTGAGGTATGTGAACTTGTATATAAATGGAATTTTAATAAGGCATGCTATGCCGAAATAAGTAGTTCATCTTATGAAACGTTCAAAATAAATCATAACGAATAGGATTGTAAATAAATAAAAATAAAACCTATAAAAACCTTGGATTCCCGACACTCTAGGACAAGCTAAAAAACTTCTCTTCTACCTATTCCATTTGGGAGTGTAAGCCACATTTAAAGAGTTTTGCTTGAGGACAAGCAAAAGTTCAAGTGTGGGGGTATTTGATGTGTGTAAAATGCAACATATAAATCACATCAATTAAGGCATAAAACTAACCCTTTTTAAGTACTAATGTTGGAAAAAGAGTGTTTTTGTCTTCCTTTTGTATTTTCAGGATGAAATGAGCTCAAAATCACAAAAGAAGCAAAAAGACAGCTAATTCTACCATAAATACAAGAAAAGGAACAAAAGTGGACTGCCCGGACCCTCAACGGCATCTCCCAAGGCAAAGGGGAAGAAACAGAGTTTGAACACGCCCCGTGTCCAGCGAACACGGGGGCGTGCCCAGGAAGCAGCAGAAAAGATAAACCAGTAGAAGCTTCCATTGCCCACCACGGGGCCGTGTCCAGCGAGCACGGGGGCGTGGTGAAAGTACAGCAGGCGCATTAATTGTAATTCGCAATTACAATTAATGAGGAAAGAGAGTGTCAGGCGGGCACGGGGCCGTGTCCAGCGGGCACGGGGCCGTGTCCAGCGGACACGGGGCCGTGTCCAGCCTTCTGTTCAGCCTATAAATAGAGGAGCTTGGCTTCATTCTCTCTCATCCCTTGGCACACCACCTCTCTCACACTTCATCCACCACCCACCACCACCATAACACCATCATCCACCACCATCATCCATTGTCCATCGTAGAGTGTGTGAGTCGTCTCGGGATCCAAGATTGATCGTAAGAGTTCTTGACAATCAAGGCCATGTTTGCCTAAGTCTCTTACATCACTTGGTGAAGACAAGTGTTTAGTATAATACTTTTTATTTTTAATCTTTTGCACTTTTTATTTGGTTTTGTATTAATGACTTTAATAACTAGTTACTTATGTTGAAGGTGATCTTTCCTTATCGTTTGTCCGTGGTGTCTTGGCATTATTTTACTGTCTATATAAAATAAAAGATTTTCACCATTCATATCTCCACGGTCTATATGGAGGTATGTTGGCTACCTGGTCGGGGGTTAAGGGAACGGTTTGGTAAGGGTCTTGCCCTTGTTCAGCGTTTAGAGGTCCTGCTTGGGACCTGGGTCAAATTTAGTAGGATCTCCTTCAATGCCCATAGGTATTGGATGGCGGGGATCCAAACTCTTTGACCCCCTCATAAGTTAACTACTATTAATACTATAACCCGGCTATTTAGGACTGTATCCCTGCTGACTCAGACTACTTAGCCGAGGGTAACGTCACCGCCAAAAGCGGGGCCTACCATAATTTGCATTAATAACTTAATTCATTATCTTTCAATAATCCGACCCTTTAGGATTGTATCCTTGCTGACTCAAACTACTGGGTTGAGGGTAACGTCGCCTTCAAAAGAGGGGCCTACTACAATAACTAAGATAATCTCTTAAACAAGTGCAAAAGTGCGAAAATAATCAAAGGTTATACTAATACACGTGTCGGATCCAAGTGATTCATCTTGTCTATCTGTTTTTATTTTATTTTATTTTTCAGCATTTAGTTAGTTTTTATTTTTCTTAGTTTAAAACATTTTTCTAACTTTTTGATTTGATTAGACGTTGAGGATAAACCGGTACTAAAAGCTCTTGTGTCCTTGGACGACCTCGGTATCTTACCAACACTATACTACGTCCACGATGGGTGCACTTGCCCATATGTGTGTTTAGTGTTAGTGAATATCGTGTTTTATAAATTTAAAACTTGGCTAAAAGTGTAAAAAGGGCTTAAATATACATCTAAAAACATATATACACTGACACGCATCAGATTTACTCCCCCTAAAATACAAAAAGTACGAGAAATTAAGAAAACACAAACAAATATTTACAAAAATGATTTTCTGATGTTGGATTAACTCATGTTTTACCTCGATGCTTTTTACCAAAACTAATTTTAATCAGAAATGATTTATCGAATTTTGGAAAAAAATCAGTAGGCATGTTGGTAATCGGTGTGGACCAAAACAACATTGACGAGTTTCACATTGGAACAATCACGTGTGAGGTGATATTCAAGATCAATGTGTCTGGCCAAAGAGTGTTGTACGAGATGTTAGTAATTCGCAAAACAGCTTAAATATCGACAAAGATAGGAGAGATAGAAATTTAAAGCCGTAATCCTGCATCTTCTTTGTGCATTGGCAGGAATCTGAGTGCTCTCCTAAACTGGATATCCACCCAGTGTGGATTTCAAAGGTCGATTTTGCAGCTACTTCAATGAACCGAGAATTCTCTTTACAGCAACAAGATGATAAACCTTTGGGTTTGGCTGGTAAGTCGCAAATGGAGCATGTGGGAAAGCTTGTACACATCATCATGGGACGGTCCATGCATTACGTCATCCACATGCTTTTACACCAGCAAAGGTCTTCGTCTTTCTCCTTTAGAAGTAGTGTGCGGTTGTTCAACCCATGCCAAGGTATCCGCACACCCGGTTGGTTTGATCAATAAACACATTTTCTTCAATCACACCGTGGAGAAATGCACACTGCACGTTCATCTTGTGGACTTTGAACTTCTTGTGGAAGAAAAATCCATGAATCTTCGAAAAGCTTCAGACGTGCTACAGGCGCGTACATTTCATTTGAATCTATCCTCTTGACCCGATCAAAACCTTCAATAATCAAATTTTGCCACATTTTTCAACTTGTCGAATTTTTCAACTTCATTCAACCGCATTCTTTCACCATCATTCCTTCATCGGAATTTTTGTCTTCTTTTCTTTTTCCCTTCTCTCCATCAATGGCAACAATATTCTCCTAGATGTAACAATATTTCGGAGCCTTACGTCGCCGATCTTGTGCATGGACGCTCCACTATCAACAATCCTAAGACTATCAATAGTTCCTCCTGGAACATCCTGCACACTCATTCAGAGATTAGTTGGAGAGGGGGACCCAAGCCTTCACAGACTTGGGTCGTCCGTCATCATCGAGAATTGTGACATCCATTTCCCGATGATTCGGAATTCATGTAGCTCCCCCTGAAACAGTTACTGGTTTTGGTTTCCAAATCTGTTTTTGTTTTTCATTTTTAACTTCTAACTTAACAGACTGTGTTTGGATAACCTCTGGTTTTAAATCCTTTTCAACTTCTTTTCTTTGTTTCTTTTTCTGTTTCATTTCTCGTTGTTTAACAAGACGAGGGTCCTGTTTTGGTGAAATAGATCTTTTATGGTAACAGTGAACACGGGGGGCATCAACTTTTGCCTTTCCCTTGGTGAGATATGGACAGTTTATGACAATGTGCCCATACTCACCGCATTCAAAACATGATCTCCGCTCAACAAACCTCGGAGTATCATAACTGTAGGAGCTTGACGATGAACTTCGTGATCTTGAGGTACTTGGTCCTACATCACAACAGTTTGTGTGCTATGTATAGTTGTTTTGACTGTTTCTTTTCAAAATTTTCTTTTGCATAACAAACTCTGTGTTGGATTTGTTTTCAAAAGATTCAATTTTATCCATCCCTCGGGATTTCGTGAAGTTCACCTTCTGAACCTTCTTCTTATTTTGGCTTTGTTTGCCTTTTCATTTTCCTTGGTGAACGTGACTTTGCTTTCGTTGATTGTTTTGCGGTTGCAATTTTTTATTCCCGTATTTCTTTCTAACTTCGGATTTTGGGATATGAGCACACTGAGTTACTACAACTCCTGGGCTCGACTTTCCCAAAAACTTCCTAGTAGAATCTTCAAAAACTTTATCAATCAAGGATTCATTGACATTCTTGATTGGAAAATCCTTATCTGAATATATTTTATCAGATCCAATCAAAGTGTAAAGCAAATTCACGCTTTCACAACTCTCAGACTCTTGCGCAGACATGGACTCAACCAGGACAGTCTTAGCAGGTTTTGTGGGAGGATCACATAGAATATGATTCTCAAGAGGTATGTCCTCTGCATCAGACTGTGCTGAGTTAGTATCTTCTGACTCATCATCTGAAGAATCAGCATCCTCAACAATGATTGGAGGATCCTGATTTTGTTCAGCAGTTGATACTTTTGTATCTGCTGACACATCCGAATCTGATGATACTTCCTTCTTGTAACCAAGTCCCGCTGCGAATTCCTCAACATCTAAATGAACAGATGGCTCAAATTGGGGTTTATCCTCCTCATCAGGCGTGGTGGTGTAATTGTGTCTTACAGGTGGAGGACACTTCTTATAGCCAATGCACGTGACATCATTCTTCTTCTTCTGTATGTCAATGATGTGATCCAGCACATATCTAGAGTTTGAGTAACTATCTAACCTAAGCTGGATCGCCTCATTTTCACACTTGACACAAGCCAACTCTTTTTGTGCTTCCTCGAGCCTAGTGATGTAATTGTTTATCGCAGTTAGTTTTCTTGAAACCATTTTTGTTAGCTCGGACTTATCTTCCTTTAATGTGTCAATTATCTTTTTAAATTCATTTTCATGATTTTTGTGAAACATATTGGCCTCTGTGCATTTTGAAAGATCCACGATCAAACTTTGATTGTGGATAAATGTCACGTCGTACTTGCTTTGCAAATCGTCATATTTGCTTTGCAAATCCGACAATTTGCTTTGCAAATCAGACAATTTAGCATTTAACTCAACACAATTATCACACCTATTAGAACTTGGTTTATCGACACATACCTGACTGGATTCGCTTTCAGATATTGACTCATTTGCCTCAGAATCAACAACCTCCCTCGACGATTCATATTCAGATCCATCCTCGCTTGAACTTGAACTTGTAACATCTTCAACTGAACTACTGCCATGTTCAGAACTGTCATCATTTCCCGATGACTCACCATCGCTAACATTCTTGACAATTTCAGCATAAAACGCCGTTCTTGTTTGACCACTGTTCTCCAACTGAACTGTCGGATCACAATCGACAGTAGACTTATCCCGTAGATTGACTTTTGATGGTGGAGGGTTATTTGACAGTGTGGGAGACTGAAGCCAAGATGGCACTGAACCCTTACTGGTATACATATTATCCCCAACTGGTTGTGGTGTTCCATACATATCGTTGCTTGAGACAAAAACCGTTTGTAGCTGAGCATGTTGAGCAGGTCTTGTAGCTGAGGCACCTGCTTGTGGTTCACCATACATATTTCTTGTAACAGTGCTAGTACCTCCACAATTTCCATAATACATCTTAGGATCAGATTTCCCACCATACATATCTGTTGCCTGATATGAAGATTTAGATCCTAAAGTGCTTGACCCCCAAAGGTGTGTACTCATGATGAATTATAAGTAACCAAATTAAAAAGGCAACTGTGAACCAAGAATGATGCTCAAGTATGATGCTACTGTGAAAGGACTAAGGACTAGGGACCACGAAAAATACAAGACCACGAATATCAAATGTTTTGTTGATTAATCTTCACGGAAAATCAGCCCAAAAAAAAAAATATCTCCATGAAAAATGAAGTCCAATTTACTGAAAAGGCTCAACGAAGAACCTATAAATTTTGTGAGGTTTAAATGGCCCAGGCCCAAATCACAACCTAGTCCACAAGATAATCTGGCCCACTAATGAGAATGAGATATTCGTTCCTTGTTTTGTGAAGCAAGTCCACGAACTAACATGGCCCACTAATGAATTTTGAGGAAGTTTTGTGAGGTAAGTTTTTGTGAAGCCCAAAAATCAAATAATTTGCCTGAGCCCGATTGTTTTGAAGTCCACTAACCAAGTCTTTCAACAGATCATTTTAAAATTAAAAAAATGCCCACGAAGAATAAAGGCTATATCTAATACCCACGAATAAATGATGTTTTCAAAATGATTTGTGGGACTTTCCTGGGAATGAGACAAACAAGAATGAGACAAAAACCATTTTTTTTTTTGTGAATGTCTTTTATGAGAGTGTGGATTTTTAGTTGACTTTAGTAGATGACAAACCAACAGAAAAGACAAAAGTTGGAAGTTTTTTGAGAATTGACAGGCTGTGAATTTCATAAGAAAGTAGATGAATAATATTTCCTTTTAAATAAGAATCTGTTTCCTGAATATGGAAAGGTAAAAGCAGGTTTTCCAGATCTGTTTGTCACTTCCGGTGACTTTTCCGGTGACTTTGTTCGCTGGAAAAAATGGTGATATAAGATTTTATCCTTAAAACTTAACATAAATCACGTTTTTGATTATCTCCACCATTTTTTAACAACTTTCAGCCAAAACATCAACAAATAACATCAAATTTTCGAGTTTTAATCCAGATTTTTATGAACCAGATCTGGGTTTCCAAGAAGAGCTCAAAACCCACTCGAAAATCACACTGGAAACTCGGTTTTCAACAAGAAATCGAGCCTTACGCTCTGATACCACTTGTAGGTCCCGATATGGATCGTCGGACTAAGATGATTTCTTGTTTCGGGTGCCGTAACGAGTGCGGAATCCTCGTTGCGACACAAACAGAACGAGAGAGTAAGCACAATAACAAGATTCAACAATTAACGGGTTCGTATATTAGATCGAGAAGAGTTTTGTTACAAGATGATACAAGAACAAGCACAAAGACAATCTCTCTCTCTCTCTACACTCTCTCTAAGCTCCTACCGGCTCTTTGGTGTGTTACTATCTTCTGTCTTCAGTCTGCATATATATAGGACCCATACGACGAAACATGCAGTCGACGAAACATCTCGACGGAACATCAAGGAGCCGACGAAAGTCTCTCTAGCTGACGACGAAAGCCCACTCCCGATCATTCATGAGTTTCGTCGACATTCATGCAAAGATTTCAAGACATGTGACATCATCATGACATCATTTTGTTGATGTCATGGTGATGTGGTGTCGGGAAACAGTTCGCGGCGCTTCGTGCTTCGCGTGTCGAACTCTGGGGCGCACGACGGAGGAATGTCGCGACGTCGGGCTTGAGCCGAACCTAACCGAGCCGAACCAAACCGAGTCGGACCGAACCGAGTCGCGTTCACATAATATGTATCAACAATAAGCCTAAAGGGATGTGCCTAGGGTGTGGGAATGAGCCCATTTGTATATACATATGTATGTATGTATGTATATGTGTGTGTGTTGGAGGACCGTCGCCACAGGCTTGAGGAGGACGATGAAGACGAGATGGACATTGACGGAGCTTAGTGGAATCCCGGGTGTGCACCCGTCCCCCCGAATGTTTCGGTTAGAAGTGTAAAATTTCCAATTTTTGGTCCGAAAATTTTAAAATTATAAGGGATCGCCCCCCCAATTATTTTGCCTAAATATTTATACAATATATAAATTGGGTCCCATTACTTCCCCCCCCCCCTCCCCCGGAACTTTTAGTCAAGCTCTGCCACTGGAGACGAGCCTGAGAGGGGCGGTGTAGCCGGCCCTAGCCGGAGCTCGCCGGCCTGGGGACGAGCCCCACACCATGGCCTTAGCAAGTGTAACGAATTGTCATGTCCTAACTCAACATTTAATATTGTCTCAAGTGTTTACTTATCCAATCACATCATTTATCCTTTTTCTTTATTATAGCCAGAACTTAGATTTGGTCTCATTTTCTTAGAAGTTATGCATATTGTCTCAACTGTTTACTTATCCAATCACATCATTATCCTTTTTTTTATTATAGCCAGAACTTAGAAATATTGTTACGTTTTAATAAAAAGGGTTACTGGATTTTAATAATTCTAAGTTTCACCAGTTGGCCGATAATAATCCCAACTTTAAAAATTCCCTCCAATAATCCCAACTTTTAAAACTTTGGCCGCCATTGATCCTTTTCAAACATATAAGAATTTGGTCTCCTCAATAGATTCAATTATACCTAAAGACTCCTTATTTGATTTAAGTGCACCTATGTTAGAAAAGGATCAATGGCGGCCAAACTTTTACAAGTTGGGATTATTGGAGGGGATTTTTAAAGTTGAGATTATTATCGGCCAACTGGTGAAACTTAGGATTATTAAAATCCAATAACCCTAATAAAAACTACTAATTGTACCCCGGGCTTCGCTGCGGGTGTGGCGTTGTAAACATAATGAACAATGCACGTTAAGGAAGACAAAGGGATAAACACGTAACGATGGTATAGACATAATAAAGCTATAGGTTGTTACATATACAAAGCCAATTAGTGAACCATTATGGTGGATAACAGTAAAGCCATTGAAGCAGCAAGTGTAATCTTAGTAATCTTAAATAAGTGAATACTAAGATTAAGGATGTTGATGCAATGTGTTTAGATGGATAGGCAGAACCCAAGGTAATCAAAACATATTTTATATTAACTAAAACTATTTCCAATTTTAATTTACAAACAATGCAAATTGAAGCAGCAACAACAGAGGCAATTGAATGTTTGGGTCTTTTAATTTCTTCTAAGTTGATATTGCCTCTTCCAATTTAGACAACACCTTCAACTTGAAGCATCAACCTATTAATCCTTCTGAATCCTTTCATCTCCAAGTTCGTCTTGTTCTCTTCAACACAAATCCTAATCCTCTAATCCTCTAATCAACTTGAACAAAGAAATAGTGACCACATATGAATCAAATAACATAATTGCCTCAAAGATCAAACTGAATCAAGGGTCAAGACTTACACAAAATACAAACCCACATCTTTCATGTTTACAAGTTGTAGCAAAGCCAGCAAGAATATACGAATATACCCTTAGGCCAAAAGCATAAGACCTTTCATGCTGGTTATTCATATTACAACATAAAGGCTCGGATGCAACCTATAGCGTTTGCTACGCCTATAAACGAAGTAGAAAATTTTAACAAATCATCTTTATAGTCAATTAGCCATTCTGGCAACCTTTAGCAGAATATTATATTATTTTATATAATACCACAAAAAGGCAAACATGAAAGATCTTATGCTCAACCAAACCATGGGAGAAGCATAACGTCAACCCCTATGATCCACTCATTACCTATAATATAATTTAAAATGTTTTAAAAAAACAGATAGGACTAAAGAGTAGAAAAGGAGTACAAAAAGTTATAGAAGTAATTGCCATAAGATGAAAGGGATGAATGTTTATTTTATTGTACTTTATAACTTACTGTAAATTAATATTTTAGTTTTTAACCTTTCATTTAGTGATTTTTCTAATTTTTGTGAACTAAATTACTGTAAATTAATATTTTAGTTTTTAACCATTCATTTATTGTTTTTTCTAGTTTTATATCTTATTTAATTTTTAATATTATTAAATAAGATTATATGTTTATTTACGTTTGGATTTATTAATTTTATTTGATCTTTCACTAATTTTTTTTTGTATCCGTCAACAAATTATATAATTTAGGAATATTTATAAATATCTCCATTTGGTTTTATCAATTTTTTTTTTGTATAGATTTTTTCCATCTTTTAACGACTATCGGATTTTAAGTTCTAATATTCCGGCCCCTTCTATTTAAGTGTTTAAGTTTTATATATATTTAAAAAAACTATTTTATAGGACTGGTAGGGGTCAGTATTTTATCTCGCCCAGAGTCCAAATTTTCTTTAAAATTTTCGGAGACAGCCTGTAATTGTTCAATGGAAACAAAAAAACGAATGTAAAAATAAATATATATTTGTGGCTGTTGCTACAAAATATTCGCGAATCAAGTAGATCCGGATTCCGGAATTAAGCACTAACATAGTAACTTATCAAAGTGACTTGGATCCAGTGTAGAAGCTGTCAACACGCAGAAACCCGTTAGGGTGTCCATTGGGCTTTCAAAGCCCAATTTTAAAGACGAAACCCCAATCATCTAAAACTCTTTTAAAGTCCAAAATGTCATGCAGGCCCAATTCAATTTTTGCAGCAACTTGTTGAGAACTTCTGAATTCCTATTACGTTAATCGAACTTTATCAACGCTCAACAAGACAAGAACCAACATTGAGTTTTAATTCAAATGTCATGCAAGGCCCAATTCAGCACTCAGATTCTTACAATGCATTCCAGTTGCGGATTTCTTTCTGATCGGCATACACCAAAAGTCTAAAAATTGTGTTGGGATTATAGTTTTTGGATGTGGATTGGTGATTCATGGTATGACAGTGAAGTTAGGTTTGACGTTGGGTGTGGGTTAAAATCAATGCTTTGGTTGCAATGTATGTGAAGTTTCGATTTATTAAGGATGCTGTTAAGCTGCTTGGTAAAATTCCTCAAAGAAAGTCACATGGATTTTCTTGATTTCCGGGTTCTCAGAAGACATATTTCTTTGTAGATGTCTGTTACTTGAAATGGCTTCTTTGATCACATTCTTCGACCTAACAATTCGGTTTTAGGTTCTTGTAAAGGCAACCAAGAGTCGATTGCACATGTTTATTTAGTTTCCTACTATGATAATGTTTATGTAGTGTCACATGCATAAGTTATGAAATTACGGCTCTAAGGGTTTTTGCTTATTTTGACTTGATTTGGGAAATACTATTAGAACAAAGTTGGAGTTAAAGAAACTTAAATCTGATTATTTGGGATTATACTTTGTTAAAGATGATTATAGTATATGATAAGGATGATGGTGATCATTTTCTTCTTATATGCACGTAATAAAAAGGATATAATTATTGAAACGTGATCACTTGGCAGGTTTATTGAGGAATTTGGGTAGAATAAAAAGGTATTTTTTCTCCCTTTGAGCTTCTGCATGAGATTACTAGCATGTTCTGTAATTTAGTATAGTTGCAGGATATTCTGTAATAAGACACTATGAATTGAAAGTTTTGGATTTACTGTGTGGACTGGAATCTATGTCAAATTGATGTTCAGGTTGGAAGGAAATTGCGGCATTGATTGAGACCGGAGCTTATGCTCACGAAGTTCGTCGGATTTTGAGGGCTGTTAGGCTGACAATTGCATTGAGGAGGAATTTGAAAGCTTCGGTGATTTCTTCGTTCCTCGGTTTCGCTCTTGCACCTGGATCGGAAGCGCACCAACGGCTATCTTCATATCTCCCAAAGGTTAGCTTTTCTTGTTTAATTTATTCTGTTATGAGCTTATAGGAAAACTGCACATGGGATGGGATTCCAAGTGTTAAGAATTACCTTACCTACGTGTGCTATGAAGACTTGAACTTCAGAGTGTACGCTGATGCATATGTGTAATGAAACTACGATCGAACTTCTAGCCAAAAAAAAACTGAGAAACGTATGAAGTTTAATTTAATGGAGCTACGGATAAACCTTTAGCCAAAAGATCAAACAAATGGATCGATCAGAAGAAACTATTAACATATGCACATTTAGAAATTCAGAGTTTCCGTAGGCATATTACCTTGTGATCTGTGAACATTGAGAGAGCTGTTAGTGCTTTGCTGCATGTATGGAAATCAGGGTTTTTGGAAGTAAGGGTCGGAGTGGGAGTTCCATGATGGAAAAGAAAGCCTTTGTCAATAGATTAGGATATGACGATGTATAATATTCACGGGTTTTTCGAAACCTTGATTTGAGTTCGGATCACGCCATTCTTTTTATAAAGAGTGTATGGTAGGTATTGATATCTTTTAACATTCTGTGAAGGATGATCAAAATGATATGGAAGTTGATACTGCATCGTCTGCTACTCAAACAACTGTGAAGCATTCCCCAGAGCTGGAGATCTACTGTTATTTGCTTGTGCTCATTTTCCTGATTGATTGACCAGAAAAAATATAATGAGGTCAGACTGTTTATTTCTTTATTTTATGCTTATTGTTGGCTATGGAACATTGCCCCTTTTTAAAGAACTTTTACACTTCATGTAGGCTAAGGCTTGTTCCTCAGCAAGCATCGCCCGTTTAAAGAATTTGAACAGGAGAACAGTTGATGTTCTGGCTTCCCGGCTCTACTTCTTTTACTCTCTTAGTTATGAACTCACTGACGAACTATCTGACATCAGGGGGTGTGTGCCGTGCTGTGCTTATTTAATGTTTATTGATGACTCAGTGAAAGAAATAGGACATGATCAGTTATTGTATGTTTGTTTGTTCACAGCAATCTTCTTGCTTTGCACCGGGTTGCTACGTTGCGTCATGATGAGTTGGGGCAGGTTTGTTTCTTGTATCTTGCGACTTTTAGGAATGCTTTTGGTTATTGTTGTTGTTGTTGTTTATTTTTGGATTTTTGGGACTGTGGTTTGCAGGAAACGCTTCTCAACCTGCTACTTCGCAATTATCTTCATTACAATTTGTATGATCAAGCTGAAAAGCTCAGGTCTAAGGCACCACGCTTTGAAGCTCATTCAAATCAGCAGGTGTTCTTTACAATGATACTCTTATAATTACTTTTTTTTGAATTTTTTAATGTGTTGTACCATTTACTATTCTTGATGAACCATGTGAGGTTAAATTGTGTTCTCTTTATTATTTGTTTCAGTTTTGCCGGTACTTGTTTTACCTTGGGAAGATTAGGACAATTCAGCTGGAGTACACTGATGCAAAAGAATCCCTTCTTCAAGCTGCTCGTAAAGCCCCTGTAGCCGCTCTTGGTTTTAGAGTTCAATGCAATAAGTGGGCTGTGATTGTGCGCTTACTTCTTGGAGAGATCCCGGAGCGAACCGTTTTTATGCAAAAAGGAATGGAGAAGGCCTTGAGACCATACTTTGAGCTCACAAACGTGAGTCTCTTTTCTCAACTTAAAATTATTGCATTAGATGTATCTTTTGATTTCTAGATTCTGCAACTTAAATTTGTTATAGGCCTGAAATTTTATTAATTGGTCAAATGTGGCTACCGGCTAAATGGGTTGGTGGGCTGACTAATGCGTCAAAAGGGGATTAAGTTGGAATGATCATTTTTTTTTTGTTCGGGATAGGGCATGTTAGGTTGACACAAACATTTTTTTGCAAGCAGTTTCATATATACCTTGAAAACTTGCATATTATTTACCCAACCTAAATAACTATTTATTACCCTACCCCCCCCCCCCCCCCCCAAAAAAAAAAAATTAAAACCCTTAGAATTTTATATTTACCCATTTCATCAAATACAAAGTATAATATGCCCTTACACTTCATGCTCTCAAACTAAATCTTCACATAAGATTAGGCTATAGGTTTAGGATCCTGTAAAAAAGATGAAATTTGTGAGAAGGATAAGATTGAACATGATGAGGACACATGCCATTATTTAATTTATTAAGATAAGGGCAATTAAGTAATTTAATAAAAAAACTAATTAAAGATAAAATTCAAAAACCCACATGCAAGTTTCCCCCGTCTTTTTTAAACGTAAATAACTTTTTATACGTAAGTTTTTTTTTTAAATTTACACCATAATAACGAGTGTTTTTTTTTATCTTTAATATGAGTATTATATTGCTATACTTATATAGAGAAAAAATTTACGTTTCGATCAGATTTTTAAGCATATGGTGTTTTGTCTATGCTGTTTTAATTGTATAGTGATTCAAGGCGTTGTGTTTTATAATAAAACACCATGAATGTATATAAGACACCATAATATTGCAAATACCATTGAATTCAGCAAATTACCATTTTCAATGTTATGGTGTCTTATATAATACATTCATGGTGTTTTATAAGGCACCATAACATTGCAAATACCATTGAATGTATTTGCAATTTTATGGAATCTTATATACGTTTATTGTGTTTTACTGTAAAACACAATGCCTTGAATCACTATACAATTAACACAACATAGACAAAACACACCATGGACTAAAATATCCGATCGGAACGTAATTTTTTCTCTATATAAATATAGCAATATGGTACTCATACTAAAGAGAAAAAAACTCGTTATTATGGTGTAATTTTTTTTTAAAAAAAGTTACGTATAAAAAGTTATTGACGTTTGAAAAAGAAGGGGGAACTTGCATGTGGGTTTTTGAATTTAAAAATGTTAAATTTACCATTATACCCTTAATATAGAAAATTAATTATTTTAATGGCAAACACCATTTACAATTTTGCCATTATAATCTCAACCATTAGATTATAGATCAAAGGGTGTAGATTCTTTCCTACACTTCTCACAAAACACACCCTTTTTACAATAACCTTACCCTTGGGGTATATGTCATAATTATGTAAATGGGTATAATTTGATATTATGTTTTTTTGTTGGGTAAATATGTCATATCATTCAAGGTTTTGAGAGGGATATTTGAAGTTATCTCTTATTTTTTTTGTTGGGTACAATTTTCATTCAACATCGTTTTGAAACTTAATGGGTAAGAGGCTTGCTGCTTGATTCAAAGGTGTCCTACTAGTGAACCAAACACACTTAATGCTGACTGATCAGAGGCATCCTCTCAATGGACTCATTAAGAGGCTACTAAACAACTCCTAAGTAAAACGATTTAGCGGTTGTTTGCAATAAAAATAGACCATGTGCCCCTTACAACCCATTTTCCTCAGCTAGTGTATGGTAACACACAGCCTGAATCAAACCAGTTGACAAGCATTTCTTTTATCAAAGAACATACATGGAAATTAACTTAAAATCGTGAACTCAAGCACACTTTCTTGATTTTCAGGCTGTTAGAATTGGAGATCTAGAGTTGTTCAAAAACGTAGCAGAGAAATTCGCCACCACTTTCAGCTCAGACCGGACCAACAACTTGATCGTGAGACTACGCCACAACGTCATAAGAACCGGGCTCCGCAACATCAGCATCTCATACTCCCGTATCTCTCTTACTGACGTGGCAAAGAAGCTGAGACTGGACTCACCAAACCCTGTGGCAGATGCCGAGAGCATCGTCTCAAAAGCAATCCGTGATGGTGCAATAGACGCGACACTAGATCATGCAAACGGTTGGATGGTGTCTAAAGAAACCGGTGACATTTATTCCACAAACGAGCCTCAACAAGCCTTCAATTCTAGGATCGCTTTCTGTCTAAATATGCATAATGAGGCAGTTCGTGCCCTTCGGTTCCCTCCCAACTCACATAAGGAAAAGGAGAGTGCTGAAAAGAGGAGAGAGAGACAACAACAAGAGCAAGAGCTTGCAAAACATATCGCTGAGGAAGATGATGATGATTTTTGATTGTTGCAATCATTAAGGTAATCGCTTCATCTTATTATCAAATTAATCACTGTTTGTTTCAATATGTTAAAATTACAATCTTGGATTTATAAAAAAGATCAGCCTGTTTTGTTGTGGATTTATAAAAAAGATCAGCCTGTTTTGTTGTGGATTCTTTAGGACTATGAATGTTAAAATGTTCTGGGATTTCATGTGTTTTTTTTTTCTAATTATGGCTATGACAACACCTAATTCTGGATAGATGATATCTTAGTTTTAAAAAGCGCCTAAGGCACACAAGGCGACCTTAGGTGCAACCGGCATCGCTTTTGGTAGGTAAATCAAGTGGTGTACGTAAAGCCCAGGTGACACGTGCTTTACAGTAAAAAAATCGGTATAAGGCGCATGTTTGAGGGGCGCTTTTCTTGTCGCGTCATCTTTTGAGCATTAGTTGTTGTACATTGGGCTTTTTAGGATGTACATGTTGGAAATTTATATATTAAATCATATGTAAAGCTTATTTATAGCTAAGTTTTGGGTGGGGATGTTAAACAGCTATGGAAAATATGGAAAACTTATATAGGCACCTTGTGCCTTGTGTGCGAAAAGCGGTGTGCTTTTGTATAGGCCTCGGTTTTAGACCATGTTATTTGAAATGATGATTCCTACTATACTACTTGCTTTAATCGAGCGTGGATGTGTGCTTTAGTGCTTTCATTTTGGTATAATCTGGAATACTATGCTATACTGTATAATGTTACAATGTGCATCGTGCTATACGTCATTTTCTAGTGATAGGTGTTTATACGTTATTTAACTTCTTAAAATTTGATAAATCAATTTATCATCGGTAAAGTATATACAACAAATGTAAAAGAAAAGCCCTTTTGTGGTTGTTGCTATAAAACCCCACAATCTTGTATATATCCAGACTTAAGCATGAATGTGTAGATGGTGACTCCAGTCGAAGTCATCTTGGCTGTGCTGTAGCGTCGCTGTTCATCTCCTTGATCCGAATTAGAAACTGTCAACTTACAAAACTCGGTAGAATGTCCATGGGGTTGAAGCATGCAAACAATCACATATACGACCATCGTAAGTATGTTAGTGTGTTTGGATACAAGTCGAAACATCACAACCCTTATGTTTGAACTATGTTGGTCTTGGCAACAGTACCGATTGGTTAGGGTTTAACTTAAGGGAAGGAATCGAAAACCGCTAAGAATAATATAAACAAGAGAGACGAGATTTTTTATATTTATTAATATGGGGTCTTAGTTATGTTTACCAAATTAGTGTTTGCATGCCTATTGATTTTAGAGTTAATGTTTAACAAAATGATGTTGTGTATAGGGGTGTTCTTCGGGTTTTAATCGGGTTTCAGGTTATTTAGATTTCTTGTTACTGGAATCCTATTCGTAATCTGACCCAAATAAGATTCAGGTTAATCGGTTTCGGGTATTCGGGTTGGGTTAATCGGTATACAAATTTTTAAATACAAGTTGCAATGCGTAATTTACAATCCAACTTAACATTATTATTATCAAGTGAAAAACACAAATCCAACTTAACATTATTATTATTAAGTGAAAAACACAAAATATCAAATAAAAATACCTCTAATATGATATTTTATTCAAACCCATGCACTATTAAAGATATATATTAACTAAATAAACGTCACTACAATAAGCACAAAACCAAACCGTATCAACCAATCGCATACACTAAAAAGAAAACGTCAAATCCTATCAACCAAACTGAATCTTTTTAGTCGCTCAAACAACCTAGGAAACAAAACATTATGTTCAAAACAAAAACAAAACATATGAGAAGAAATATAGACTTTTATAGTTATTATGTATGTATAAAATATAATTGATATTTTTTTATGTAATTCGGGTTAATCGGGTCAACCCGATTAACATTTTTTAACCCAATTACCGACCCGAATACTACCTTTGGGTTTCGGGTTCCATCTTGCTCGGGTTCGGGTTAATCTTGTAACACCATAATCGGGTTCGGGTTGGTTTTATTCGGGACAGTTTTCGAATTTCCGTAAAAAAAACACCCCTAATTGTGTATTGGTTTAAGAATTAAACAAATGTTTATATACTTGTTTTGTTAATTTGTTAATGGTAGAGGGGCTATCCTTGCTTATATGTAAATAATATAGATCTTTAGTATCAGTGGTAAAGCTTGAATAAAAAAATCAGGAGGGGCCAGACTCTCAAGATAAATTACACTACGAAGTGAAAAATCAAACCTCCCTGCCCCCATGGAACTCCAACCTTGTTTGGTATCAATAGAAAAGTCAACTGTGATTATCACTCTTACTCTTCAATCTAATAATCTTACAATAGGTTACAATTTAATAACGCTTTGAGCATGTGTTTTTTTTTTAGTTTTTGAAGCATTCAGTAATAAAAACTAAAGAAAAAAAATACAAGCTTATTCGACTTCTATCCAGCTGGTTTCCACTTTCCCCTTCAGTTGGGGCTTCTGTTTCCTCGGTTTGAATATTTTTGACGGTCAAAACCAAACGGACCAAAATTCAAAGTTGGCAAAACTGAATATTAAACACCCTGGAAGTCTGATGTAGCGTGTGTTATGATATCACGTTGATTCTGCGAATACCCGTGAACCGTGATGATCTTTCCCAAACCCCCAAAATTCAACCTAAGGGGCACATTGTAACAACCCGCACCTTCGTGCGTTGTTACTACTCGACACACTCGTTACGCCTAGCACCGGAGATTCGGATCATAATGAAATCATACCAGTTATATCGCTAAATCGAAGTATAATCGAATAACTACGCATATTCTATCGCTATTACAAACCTATTTTGCATAACACTCACGATGATGTCGAATAAGGGCCTAATCTACCCTTCTCGACGAGCGTGAGGTGTCAAAATGTAAGTAATCGACGCTAACGAGGGCTATCGGGTGAGTACTATGACTCTAACCGTCATGACGATGATGGCAATAGGAGTAAGTAGTGCCCCGGTAGTCATCGTGGCACATCACATCGAAGAACGCACTCGAAGGCACGCGTAATTCGATCACCGCACTGAGAATTGGATACATAAATACGTATATACGGCCCTTTTGTGATTAATAATAATAAATAATTTAATAATTATATAAATATATGAAAATATGGCTCAAACCGTCAAAATCGCACCAAAAACGGGATCAAAAGGCTTCCGAACGGATCAATTCGATCAGGCTAGTCCAATTGGTCAGACCGGCCCAATCAGATAGGCCAGTCCGATCGGATGGACCAGCCGATCGGATGGGCCAGTCCGATCGAATGGGCCAGCCGATCGACTGGGCCAACCGATCGACTGGGCCAGCCGATCGACTGGGCCAACCGATCGACTGGGCCAGCCGATCGACTGGGCCAACCGATCGACTGGGCCAGCCGATCGACTGGGCCAGCCGATCCAGTCACTGTTTTGCCTTCCTTTCTTCTTCCTTGCCTATAAATACCCCTCCATTCACTCCCAAACACTTGTGTTGCTGCTCCTAACCGACCAAGACGCTCCAGCCCTCAAATCTCTCGATTTCTTCCGATTCTTGTAAGTTTTCGGCTCAAATCTTGTACTTTCTTGATCCAAATGCAATCCTTCATGTTTCTATCTTTCGAATCTCAATTTTTAACCGTGAAATCAACGGATTTGGGGTGTTCTAAGGTGATGTCACCACAAAGTTCTTCAAAGGTGATGTCATCCCATGAAGAACAACTCAGATTCGGATGATTTACATACGATTTTTCATGAATCTCAACCAAATCAGTGTTTTCCTATTAAGATGGTCATGGATCTGAGATGTTCTGACTGATTTCATCACAAGTTCTTATGAACTTCAAAGTGTTGACCTCATATCATCAAGAACAACTTAGATCTAGGGCATTTCCTAAGTAAAATCAAGGTTTTTACATCAGATCTATACATAAAAATGGTAAAACCAGAACTTAGACCGACCTCCTGCACATTTCTTAGTGTCGTGTTGGTCTAGGATCTGATTTCTAGCAATAAAATGATCGATTTCGGGTTAAACACGGAAAAACCGACAAAAACGACCAAATCTGACGAACGGGGTGATTCCCGGCCGATGAAACAGGTCGGAATTGACGGGATTTCAGTTGCTTAACACCTCATCGTAACGTCTCGACCCAAAACGCCGAAGAACGCTCGAAAAATCTTCGAAAACAGCCGAACAGAATGGCCGATCGAGCGGCCCAATCGATCGAGCGGACCAATCGATCGAACAGCCCAATCGATCGACTGGACCAGTCGATCGAGTGGCCCAACCGATCGAGTGGCCCAATCGATCGAACAGGCCAATCGATCGAGTGGCCCATTCGATCGAACAGGCCAATCGATCGAGTGGCCCATTCGATCGAACGGCCCATTCGATCGATCAGGCCCGTCCGATCGATCAGGCCCGTCCGACCGACCAGGCCCATCCGACCGACCAGGCCCACTCGATCGAGTGGCCTGTTCGACTGGGCCAGCCCAATTTCACTATTTTGTCCGATTTTAACCCAATTTCGCCCGATTTCACGCAAATCGATACCGTTTAACGCATAGTAACCTATCACTCACGTAAATTATCTGAAATCAGGATATTCTCCGGCACCGGTTCCGCAAACCTAACCGAAAACGCGCTGTGAGTATACTTGACCCCTTTTATCGAATTTTGGGTGTAACATACGTTCCATAAAAACCGAACTTATCAAACGAATGATTCAATTTGACAATTTATCACTTGCGAATAACTGTTTGCATAGATATACGTGATGCTAGTTACATGTATGCTAGGACTTATACTCGTGACGTCCCACCAACAACTAGTATAGTACTATTTCGCCCGACGGGGTCTAGTTATGCCAGAGTCGAGCATCGAGGACTTAGCTGGTAGTATCAGTTTTGTGAGTATATATGTCGTGTATTACGTTTATGCATGTGGAAATTCGCAGCACTTTTAATCTATCACACTATCACATATCAAACCTGTATACTCGCCAATACTTTTGTATTGACAAAGTTTTAACGTATGTTGCAGGTTTAGCCGAAGTTTACATCAAATCAAGCTAGGAAGTCTAGAAACTCATCTAAATTATAGGTTGTCGGATTTGAATTGTTCGAGAGGACAAGAAATCTGTGATAACTTATGTGATTGTATTGTTTGTTAGTATGGGATGACAAATGTAATAAATATTATCGCAATATAGTTGTTATGGATTCTCTTGAGCAATCTGATTCGCCTAGTGCCGCGCCCCGATGATTCCGCCATCGGTTGGGGTGTGACAGATTGGTATCAGAGCCATAACTATAGGGAATTAGGCAAAGTTTGAGACTCGACCTAGTCCGGGTCGATGTCTTAGAAAAATTGACCTAGTCTATAGTCTAAGTACCTACAGGCCGACTCTTACGAACTCGTTAGGGTTTGTTTGGGCCAACTTGCTACCCTCGATCCAATTTGTTGAAAGTTACAACTATTGTGTGAACACCGCATACTACAGCTTCACACAAAGAGCCTTTCCTAAGGCTAGAATGTTACTTAGCCTTTCCTAAGGCCGACACAATACACATGCTTTCAAAACTACTCGTACAATAAAACCGAGTGATCTAGTCGAGACCAGGTGTGAAAACCAAGAACTCTCGATAAGGTCGCTCACTCAGCGTATCTTCCTAGCACGAGAACTCTTCGTCGAGCCAGGAGTGACATCCGCATCTCGACAAAAGGTCTCCATTTCAAAATTCTAGTGGAACTCTCGAATTTAATTCGATGAGCGCCACCACCAATGGGAACGAAGTTGTTAAGCCAGGGGTGAAACCCATACCTTAATCAACTGTTCCACTCTATAAAATGGTTTACAAAAGCTCTCACCAAGGACACGACCATAACAACGACTCAGGCTGCGCGAAGACTAGAGAGACGAATGTTAGGAGCTGCATCCCAGTGGAAGCGTGAGTCCTCTAGGTCAACGCGTATGCCCGAACCTGTTGGTTATAGTCGGGTTACTTGGGTAGTCAACGCCTAAACACCCAAGGCATTCCATCTAAATTTTACGTGTATGGTTTACGTCTATGAGTTTTCAAATTTAAGCTTTACGATTTACCGATTTCTCGATTTATCGAATTTACGAACCTCGATTTACAAAGCGCACAACCTGCACAGCCATCGCAATCTAAAACAAAGACCGAATGATCGCAACAAAACAAACGCCTAAGTACTCGAATCGCTTACGCTATTTCTCTTGTCACGTCCTCACAAATTCTGAATCAATATCTATGTATAACCTACAACTATATCTATATATGTATTAAATACAAAACGAATCAATTATGTGAGAGTTTAGGAACCTAGAATTTTCCTATGTGGCTCCTATGTGTTAAAATAAATTCTATAACAAGTTTTGATCGAATCAAATCGCATCAAAAGCTCAAAAAATCATTATGATCGAATCTCATTCCGAATCCTACTGTCTAGATGCCTTCCAACAACTCGATCTCAAGACGAGTAGCTAGGAGAAGAGCCCAACGACGCGCCGATAAGAGGATTGCCTCGATTGTGACCAAAGAAGTGGTCAAGCTCATTCCTCAAATTGTCGCGCAAGCGCACTCTCAAAGCCACTCTCGAGCCCCGGAAGACGTCAAGACGGAATCTGCATTCCTCTACAAACACTTCAAAGCCTGTGATCCGATGCCTTTCACAGGTGAAGGAGATGTTTCTCAATTACTCCAATGGTTCGATGCCATCGAGGTTACCCTTCGTCAGAGTGGGTGCCCCGAGGACCTTCAAACTACATGCGCCACCGGAGTATTTCAATCACGAGCACTCGATTGGTGGACCGCCGAACGCAACAAACGTGGGATCTCCGCAGCTTACGCCCTCTCATGGGGCGAGCTGAAGGAACTCATGAAGGAAGAATATTGTCCTCCTCACGAAGTCCAGAAGCTAGAGAACGAATTTTGGGAAATCAAGCAAACCGAAAGTGACAATGCGTGCTATACAGCAAGGTTCAAACAGCTTAGCATAATCTGCCCAAGTCAAGTCGACACTCCAAAGAAAGCTATCGCGAAGTATATTCGTGGCTTACCAGAGTGTGTGGGTGATTTTGTCGAAGCTGCAAAACCTACTACCATCGAAGAAGCCTACCGTCTAGCCGCAGAGCTCAACAGCAAACGAGTCGTGGACGGATCCTTCTCCAAGAAGCCTGTCACACGAGCTCATCAAGCAGTCATCATCAACTCATCCGACGATTCCTTTGGAGAATCGGTCGATGGTTCATCTGACCGCGCCTCGGAGGATTCTTCCAAGAATCGCTCCGACAATGCCTCCGTTAAATCGTCAGGCGAATCCGAAGACGACACTGCATCAACTCAAGAAGCCCAACCGAGCCGCAAACGAAGGACCGTGAGCCCAGACTCTTCAACAACTGGACTGCCACAACCCGAACCTCTCCGATCAGTCCCAGTTCAGTCACAACGCGCTTACAATGGATCTCATCCCCTGTGTTTCACATGCACGTATCATCACCCGCTAGAAGCAAAATGTCGCTATTGCGCAAATTGCAACTGGTATGGGCATTATACGTCGCAGTGCCGTACAGGACCGTGACCTGGAAGGAAGTCATCAGCAACCGCCGTCTCCGCAAGTATCCACAACAACGTTATTTTGATCCTAATGTTGTTGTAATAATCCGACTTATCGCTATCATTTCTGGAACTTATTTCATATATCATCGTGTGTGGATTCTATTTCTCTTACAATCGAGCACTATCTAGACGCTAGCACTATGTACTATATTATGTATTTTATCCCTATAACACTCTTAGAACGAGGTACGGTATACGTGCAAGGGACAACTAATCACGGGTGCACACGGGATTATCTTGGTCAGTGCACGGAGATCGTAGTGAAGTTCTAATGGTGCCATAACGTTTAAAAGCACGGTCAAGGCCGTGTCAACAAAGTGTGACACCAAAGCACGGGGCATAAGTAGTAGGGGTGACGCGGGGGTACGCTTTACCATACTACCGAAACTTCGTGAAGAAAGTGCCATGTGGAGTTGGACGTTATTAGACCTATTATACTATTATGGTTAATTTGACACTCTACCATTAATCACAAGGCGTAACAAAACTAAACCGCATCACTGCGAGGCTTCTCGTAAGTCCGCGTACACAAATTGCCACATCGATGAACTTAGGTAAGTTCACCCCGAAGAGCAATTGGAGCAACGCGAGACTGGTCGTAAAGTCTAGAACGCAACTTAATCGCAGTTTTGCCGGATCAATCTCGCAATCAAATCATTCGATAAGTGGCTCGAAATCGCAATCGCATCATGTGTTTGTCTAGAAATCTCTAACGCTAGTTGTTGTCAATTGTGTGAACTTCTATCAGCTGGTGTGGATCGTCTATTGTGGATTCGCTAGACGAGTATCGAGAATCACTCGCCGCCTTCCACTCTTAACGCGCCTCGCACCTAATCCACCAACTCGATACTCTTATCATGGTTCGCTATTACTTATCAATGCACGCATTCTACGTGTCATGTTAGCGCACAAGACCTCGCTTCACGAGACGAAACTAACAAGGTAGAAACATGGTGATGTTTTGACCATATTAGTTGACTTTGTGGAAAAAGGCCGTGTGGGCTAGCCTTAGTACTATTCGTGGTGTAATCAGTTCAATCAATCGTCTATCACTCGCAACGCAACAATCGTCGCTTATCAATCTGTTGAAATCTATTGTCTATCGATGTTCGAATGTTACTTGGAAGTCATCGCAGGTGGTGTAATGTTAGGGTGCATGACATTGCTTCACAAGATAAAACTAATATGGAAACATGGTGTTTGTCATATTAGCAAGTCTTGTGGAAACGTGCCATGCGAACTTCGTGTGGAATCAAATCGAAATCTCATTTACCCGAATCAAAATCGTGTCATTCGTTGCCCAACCAAGCATACCATATCAGCGTTGTGCGACCGGACTACTCGCACCCGCTGCCTACGCTTGGTTTGCATCCAACTTATTTCTATTCAAAACTCGGTCTAGCACCTCATCGCTAGGATCAAGGGAATCGAAATTCTATCTGTGTCTTATCGGCACGCATGACACTGCCTCATGAAACAGAGTTAATATGGGTAAAGCATGGTGGATACGCCGCTGGTACTTCCTATATATAAGTGTTTAACCATATTAACGAACTTTTGTAGGAAGGTGCCACGTGGGGCCCGATGTAAGTTATTTTTCCATAGTATTAAGGAAAACCTATTTTTATAAAATTTTTACTAAAACCGTTGGACAAATGAAATTCCTTACAACATGGAGAAAACATTGAATCAGTTTGGCTCCGTGCCCAATGAAAATTTCATAAGTCCAATTCTTTTCTTAAAAACCTTTGCAATGACCGACAGGAATCTTCCCGAGAACGAGGGTTCGGCAGTCGAGTTCCGCTCGAACCCACGTTGTAGGAAAGTTTTCTTAAAACTTATTTTGCCACCTGATTCTTTTAAAATGTAAAACTCAAAACCTGTTATCAAATAACAAAACCCTCCACATAGCGCTGGTGTGGACATCAAAACGGTCGACACCGCGCCATGAGGAGATTTTTCTTAATTAACTTCGGAAATTAATCGAGTATTGGTAAGATTAAAACGCTATAAAATTGCTTTTTGTATGTGTTATCACTTCTAAGTAATCGAATCGTATGCTCTCTCTATTTTCACTCGCCAAATCGTAATCGATCGCTCGTTATCTAGACGCTAATAATCTCTACTCTCAATCGCATCAACCCTTACGACCCTACTATTGGATTAATTTCGGGACGAAATTTCCTAAAGGAGGGGATACTGTAACAACCCGCACCTTCGTGCGTTGTTACTACTCGACACACTCGTTACGCCTAGCACCGGAGATTCGGATCATAATGAAATCATACCAGTTATATCGCTAAATCGAAGTATAATCGAATAACTACGCATATTCTATCGCTATTACAAACCTATTTTGCATAACACTCACGATGATGTCGAATAAGGGCCTAATCTACCCTTCTCGACGAGCGTGAGGTGTCAAAATGTAAGTAATCGACGCTAACGAGGGCTATCGGGTGAGTACTATGACTCTAACCGTCATGACGATGATGGCAATAGGAGTAAGTAGTGCCCCGGTAGTCATCGTGGCACATCACATCGAAGAACGCACTCGAAGGCACGCGTAATTCGATCACCGCACTGAGAATTGGATACATAAATACGTATATACGGCCCTTTTGTGATTAATAATAATAAATAATTTAATAATTATATAAATATATGAAAATATGGCTCAAACCGTCAAAATCGCACCAAAAACGGGATCAAAAGGCTTCCGAACGGATCAATTCGATCAGGCTAGTCCAATTGGTCAGACCGGCCCAATCAGATAGGCCAGTCCGATCGGATGGACCAGCCGATCGGATGGGCCAGTCGATCCAGTCACTGTTTTGCCTTCCTTTCTTCTTCCTTGCCTATAAATACCCCTCCATTCACTCCCAAACACTTGTGTTGCTGCTCCTAACCGACCAAGACGCTCCAGCCCTCAAATCTCTCGATTTCTTCCGATTCTTGTAAGTTTTCGGCTCAAATCTTGTACTTTCTTGATCCAAATGCAATCCTTCATGTTTCTATCTTTCGAATCTCAATTTTTAACCGTGAAATCAACGGATTTGGGGTGTTCTAAGGTGATGTCACCACAAAGTTCTTCAAAGGTGATGTCATCCCATGAAGAACAACTCAGATTCGGATGATTTACATACGATTTTTCATGAATCTCAACCAAATCAGTGTTTTCCTATTAAGATGGTCATGGATCTGAGATGTTCTGACTGATTTCATCACAAGTTCTTATGAACTTCAAAGTGTTGACCTCATATCATCAAGAACAACTTAGATCTAGGGCATTTCCTAAGTAAAATCAAGGTTTTTACATCAGATCTATACATAAAAATGGTAAAACCAGAACTTAGACCGACCTCCTGCACATTTCTTAGTGTCGTGTTGGTCTAGGATCTGATTTCTAGCAATAAAATGATCGATTTCGGGTTAAACACGGAAAAACCGACAAAAACGACCAAATCTGACGAACGGGGTGATTCCCGGCCGATGAAACAGGTCGGAATTGACGGGATTTCAGTTGCTTAACACCTCATCGTAACGTCTCGACCCAAAACGCCGAAGAACGCTCGAAAAATCTTCGAAAACAGCCGAACAGAATGGCCGATCGAGCGGCCCAATCGATCGAGCGGACCAATCGATCGAACAGCCCAATCGATCGACTGGACCAGTCGATCGAGTGGCCCAACCGATCGAGTGGCCCAATCGATCGAACAGGCCAATCGATCGAGTGGCCCATTCGATCGAACAGGCCAATCGATCGAGTGGCCCATTCGATCGAACGGCCCATTCGATCGATCAGGCCCGTCCGATCGATCAGGCCCGTCCGACCGACCAGGCCCATCCGACCGACCAGGCCCACTCGATCGAGTGGCCTGTTCGACTGGGCCAGCCCAATTTCACTATTTTGTCCGATTTTAACCCAATTTCGCCCGATTTCACGCAAATCGATACCGTTTAACGCATAGTAACCTATCACTCACGTAAATTATCTGAAATCAGGATATTCTCCGGCACCGGTTCCGCAAACCTAACCGAAAACGCGCTGTGAGTATACTTGACCCCTTTTATCGAATTTTGGGTGTAACATACGTTCCATAAAAACCGAACTTATCAAACGAATGATTCAATTTGACAATTTATCACTTGCGAATAACTGTTTGCATAGATATACGTGATGCTAGTTACATGTATGCTAGGACTTATACTCGTGACGTCCCACCAACAACTAGTATAGTACTATTTCGCCCGACGGGGTCTAGTTATGCCAGAGTCGAGCATCGAGGACTTAGCTGGTAGTATCAGTTTTGTGAGTATATATGTCGTGTATTACGTTTATGCATGTGGAAATTCGCAGCACTTTTAATCTATCACACTATCACATATCAAACCTGTATACTCGCCAATACTTTTGTATTGACAAAGTTTTAACGTATGTTGCAGGTTTAGCCGAAGTTTACATCAAATCAAGCTAGGAAGTCTAGAAACTCATCTAAATTATAGGTTGTCGGATTTGAATTGTTCGAGAGGACAAGAAATCTGTGATAACTTATGTGATTGTATTGTTTGTTAGTATGGGATGACAAATGTAATAAATATTATCGCAATATAGTTGTTATGGATTCTCTTGAGCAATCTGATTCGCCTAGTGCCGCGCCCCGATGATTCCGCCATCGGTTGGGGTGTGACACACATAATTTGAAGTGAAAATTGAGTACATTCAAAATTGATGTCTGACCATCCAACTTACAAGAGAAACATATAAATAATGACAGAAATTCGAAATGGGCCACAAAAAGGCCATGGGCCAAACACAAGCCGAAAAACAAAATGCCTAAAACACCGAAAAAAACATAAAAAGATAAATAACTGATAGAAATAAGCGTTTTTTGGCCCGGACGCCTAAAACGGACCCCCGTAGCCCAAGTTAGAGCCATTTTAATGCCCGCTCCTCCACACTTGGACCCGCATCAAAGTCGAACCAAACCGAATCAAACAATCTGCAAATTGAACCAAACTTGTAAAACCCTAAATCAAACCTGCCAAGGCAAAGCTTATATGTTTATTGACAATCTATCCTAGATATTGGCGTTTAATTATTTAAAATTAAAGGGTTAAAAACTAATGCTCTTTGAAATTAAATGTTCATTGTTCAATATTATTTTGAAGGCTAACAAAGACAATTATATACATTTAGACATTTAAATTACTTTATACAAGTAGAATTTACCTTACAAAGCCTTGTACATTAAACATATGATATGATCTTCACGTTCTAGAATTTATGCCCATGCAGAAAATTTACGCCCCTGCATAAAATTGATGGAAAGAAGACGGTGAAAATTTAGATGGTGTTGTAACGCTTAACATATAACAAACTACATTTTGTTTTCCTATCACAGTTTCTTTCCATTTCGATTCAATATTTTTCTGTGATGTGGCTGAAAATGGTCATTTATAAAAATTGGTGTTTTTACGTTTACACAAAGAAAAATTAATATAATTATCTTATAATATATGAACCCTTTTAATATAATTAAAAAACGGAAGAATATGTAATTATGTTTGTACATACCTCTTCTAGTTTGGCCTCTATAAAGGAGTTGACATCTGTTCTTACATCACATATCCCAAAATCTGTATCTATTACTTTTAGCTGAGGGGTAGACACGTGTCCCTTGGTGAAAATTGTAATTGATCGGCAGTTTTTGATTTCTAAAGTATCCAAAGCTGACAATAAAAAAGCCCCCTTCCCTAAGCAAAATCCCTTGAGACTTGGAAGATAATCTAGCTTTAAGGAGTTTAGACGAGGTAAGATAATCTCATTTACTTTGGCATCCCATTCTTCTTCTTCTTCCTTCACAATTACCTCTATACTCCTGCATTCTCTTATACTTAGGTCTTGGAGTTGCACTAGACTACCAACCATGGAACATGTAAAAACATGTTCTAAGTTCGCACACCATTCAATAGAGAGAGTTGTTAGGTTTGGAAACTCCAGTTCCATCCATTGGTTGCTCTTCCATAAATACTTTAGATCCTCTACCCATTCTAACTTCACTTGTGTTAGGTTTGGAATTGGAACAAGCGTTTTTGATTCACTTGAACCACTCCCTTCCACTGCTACTACTTCAAATACCTCTTCTAGCCTATCACATCCTTTTCCTATAGTAATCTGTTGAAGCTTTACAAGTTGTGGCAGCGCATGAGATGGAATAATAGTCCTTCCAACATCTCTCTTCTCTATATTAATTTCTATCAGATTATGAAAGGATAAAGGCATCCCTATTGAAGATGTTGGGAATGTGGTCTACAACAATAAAAAAAAACACCAAGGCGTTTGTTATAGGTTAGATCCTTGCAAAGAGTCTGAAACAAGAAATTAATGCTTGCTTCTATCACTAATTCAACATATTTAATGCAGTTGATGGAAATCAATTAAGACATCGTAACTGATAACCATTTTAAACAAAAAGGTTTGCGTACCTGAAAGTTAAAGCCACTTTCAAGACTATGTTTGCCAAAGCTTGTGTGTATGTACTTGAGCTTTGGAGTTTCCAACTGACCAGATGTAAATGCCACCCATTGAGGGCAATCATTGATCATAACATTCACCAAAGAGGGACATCGGAAGTCATTCATTCCCAAGAAGAAACTCTTGAGCTTTGGTAGACGGTCAAGTTCAAGCGTCTCCAGATTAGGAAACACCACAACTTCTTCTTCTTCTGATGACGTTTTGTTTCCTTCTTTTACAATCACTTGTATTGTCTCGCATTTTTTTACTTTCAACTGTTTGAGATGACTGAGAGTTTTAAGAGTGGAGAATGTGAATATATGTGGAAGAAGGTCACACCCATAGATAACCACAGTTTTTAAGTTGGTGAGTTGAGGGACAGCTACAGTGGTACTGTTTTGTAGAGGTAGACTTGTTGGTGAAGTACCAACACCACTTCCTTCAAATACCCCCATCATCCTACTGCAATTTTCAATTTCCAGCTCTTGAAGCCTTTTCATTTGTCTTGCTGCATACCATGGAATTAGACTTGACAATGCATCACACCTGCTTATGTATAGCTTTGTGGGGTATTGGCACAAGGACCAATAAGAGCCGGTTACTTGAGCACTCTGCAATGAATCACAAATCATATTTATTATTATAATGTTCTTATATATGATCACTTTCTTTTCAATCTCAACAAAACAGCAACCAATTTCTCCCCACTCTTTCTTAGATACAAATACTACTTACTTATTTTCATTTTAGTATCTCCTTTCACAATACGTTTGATTCGTTTAATCAAGACATACCAAAGCATTTTATTATGATACCTGGAGGTGATCATGAATGGTATTAGTAACACTAGAAGAAATTTTGTTGCTCCTACTCCAACTATTCTTTTCATCATCGATACACTTTAGACATGGGAGATTTCGAAGCTCCAGGGTGTCCAAATGAGGAAAGAATGTGGTGTCTTGATAAGAAGATGCTGATGTAGATGTTGTAATTTCATCATCTCTTCTCGAAATAACTTCTTCCATACCATCACAACCATAAATATACACACTCTTTAAGTTGGATAAATATTTTGCCATAAGAGGAGACAACAAGTACTTTATTTTGGCACACCATTCCAAGTATATGTGTGTGAGGTTTTGGAATGGAAATTGCAAAGGTGGATGATGACGAATTAAGAATCTATTCGAATTGCACTTCCACACATGACTCATCTTCTTTAAAGACCGTAGGCGTATGCTTTGAAGGTAGGGAAGTAGTAGTGGCGGTTGAATTGTTGCTAATTGTCTACTACTTGTTGGACTATCCATATCAAACACCACCTCCTCCACCCTTTCATCTCCCAATAAATCAAGATGTTGAAGGTGATGACATGTGCGGAGAAGATAAGATGGGTATGTGACATCTGGAATGTAATCATCAACTTCTGGTATGACATTAATCTGCATGTAACATTAAATGTAATTAACATTTTAATTTCTTCATTTAACACAGTAAATATACTATAACATCAACAAGAATCAAATTGGAAACAATGGAGAAGGCTCCTAATTTAAACATATTAGTCACAATAATCTGCACGAAAAAAAAATATAATGTAATTAACGATTTAATCTCTTCAGTTTATACACACCCATACAAGAAACACTAGCGAATGTTCTCACAAATAACAAATCTTCAGATTTGGTTCTTATTAAAATAAATCATTTTCAATTTAATGGTGATAACAATTTATACCACGGCATGGAACGTTTTTGAGTTCTTTTATATCCCATGTACATGGTAAGTGAAAAACATATTTTAACAGAGGCATATTCGTGTTCGTTCATTTACTTTAACCGAACAAGAACACGAACATTTAATGAGCATATTTTTTGTTCGTGTTCATTTATTAAAGAAAATGAGCATGTTCGTGTTCATTTATGTTTGTTCGTTTAAAACATAAACGAACAGTTCACGAACGTAAAGAAACATAAACAAACTTAAAAGAACATAATTTAACAAACAATAAGCAACACAAATGAACATAATTTACTAAACATAAATGAACATCAAGTAAATTTTTATAAAAATTAGTGATTAATCACAATAAGTTTCATTGGAAACCCCATTTTCATTACAAGAATGCCCAATTAAGATAAATTCCATTGGAAACCCTATTTTTATTACTAGAAAGCCCAATTACCAATTAGTTATATTTATATAAGTAGTTAGAAAGTTTCTTTTATGTTTAATGTTTATAAAAAATACAACTACTTATGTATTTAAATTGAAACGAACAGAAATAAATGAACGAGCATAAACATAGGTATATAAACGAACATAAATGAACACAATTGAACGAACATAAACGGACGTTCACGAACTTAAATGAACAAACAAAATATGTGTTCATGTTCGTTCATTTAATTAATTAAATGAACAAAAAATTGCATTCATGTTCGTTTGTTTATTTAATTTAATTAAATAAACGAACATAAATTAACTTATCGCCGAACAAGTTTACAAACCGTTTACGAACGTTCGGTTCGTTTCCAGGACTAAGAATAACTTAAAACATAATTTAACTTTATTTTTGACATCATATAAACCATTTATGTTAGTTTTATCTGATAAAAATTGAAAGTTGGCGTACCTCGTGATTACTCTCAATCATTTTATTCGTTCTTTCTCTTTCTTCCAAAGCACCACTATTATGGGCCGAATGGTAAAAGGTAAGTGCCCCCAAATCAAAATTGGTTGTGGTAGGTGTGAATATATCTTTAAAGTTGGCACAACCTTCTATGTCAATGGTTTGTACTTCTTTAAAGCTGTTGACGAGGGTATGAGATTCATTTACGCCTTCAAACCTCCACAACTCTTTTAGCTTGCTTAATCCATTCCCTTCAACCTTTCTTAATCTGCTACTACTGTGTTTCCCCATTTCACAAACACTTTCGAAGTCGATGTTGAATAACACTTCAATGGAACCACACATGTAAACTACAACCTCTTCTAACTGATTCAATAATGGAAATGGATTTCTTGGAAAAAGATTTGTAAGCCTATCACATCCTCTCACTCTAACTTGTCTCAGCAGCGTGGAAACTTCATCTTTCTCACAAGTAGATTTTTGAAACGGCCATATTTGCTTCAACTTCTTCATCTTAGAAATATCTAATTTCTCCAACTTAGGAGTCACATCCTAAACAATAATTAAACCATGTCAGAACGGTAAATAGCATATAACATTAAATTGTAGTAAATTATTTATAGCTTTGGATATTATTAAGATAATGTATGTATGTATGTACCTCTTTGTTGAATAATGATTGCATTGGAGAAGTAGAAGTAGTATCTGGATAAATGCTTGTGAAGTTGGGAAGGCCATCAAGTCTTAGCTCTGTCATTTCTGGTAATTGGATAACATTGTCACACAAACTTACCATCTCTGGTAGATTCTCCAAAGACATAAACTTCAACTTCTTTAATGTTACTACTCCAACTCCACTATTCCTACCAATAAGTGCTTTCAAAACAGGGCACTCGGAAATTGTCAGCCGCTCAAGCTGCTTCAAACCATTTGCCACATCAACTGTAAAGAGGTATGCCAATTCTTCACACTTTGAAATATGAAGGAATCTTAACTGGGAAAATTTTTTATCCAATGAAACATCTTGAAGATGCATCATATACTTCACTTGTAATCGAAGTTCCTCTGTTCTTTCAAATAGGTCCCTCATATTGCATTCTTTAAGCTCGTTGCACTCAACAACAAGATTTAGTGTGTTTCTGAATGAATATTTTTCATTGTTTTTCAACTCACAACCTATAGATATCCTGAACCTTTCAAGGTTCTTAAAGGACATATTTTTCAGGTTAGGCTTATTCACAATGAACTCTGTCTCTAAAGCAAAAAGACCATGTGAAAGCTTCTCTAATTCGTCACAATTGGCAAGTGTAAACTTAACAGGGCTACCTTTTAAAGCTCTCATATAAAGCTCTTCAAGACTGTCCTTCAAGTCTTGTAATACACCTTCATCAATATTAAGGTCCACACATCCACTCAAATCTAACAACTTTAGCTTTTTCAGCTTCCCAATCGCTGATGGCAACTTTGTTATGTTACACTCAACAAGGCTCAGTGTTTCCAAGTTGCAAAGATTTCCAAGAGAAGAGATATCACCCGTCAACGAGCATGAACGGAGACATAGTGTTCGAAGTTTGGTTGAGTGTTCGAATGTCTTCGGAAGCACAGGAATACCCATATTCTCATAAGACACAACCTCAAGTTTTTTCATTATTTTGGCCATGTCTTCTGGAAACTTAGAGAGCTCATACCCATCCATTAAAATCAAAAGTGAGAGGCTTGTGTAGTTAATGTCTGAAGGAAATCCAGACATACCTGCCCACTTTAATAGAATTCTTTCATAAGGGTTTTTTGCAAGGCGCTTCGCTGATATGTTGTCGAGGTTGGCAATTGAAGCTTGTTTGACTTTTGAAAAATTACTTAAAACAAAAGCACGCACAAGATCATGCATTTTGACACACCCGTTCTCATCACTTTTGGTCAGCAAGTTTGCACGTATGAGATTCTCAACACAAATCTCCATATCGCTTCTCGTTGTTGCGAAAGTCTCGTCATCTTTAAAAATACTTAATCCCCATCCGTACCTTAACAAGTCCTCTGTACGAATATTGAAATCATCTGGAAATAAGCCACTAAGAAGAAAAATTGCTTTATCCTCGTCCTTTTCCAGATTTTCATAGCTCATCTTAAATATGCTATTTGTGATGCTTTTGAGGTCTTCAAGATCATCTCTCTCTAAACGCCGAAGTGCCTTTTCCCATGCCTTGACTATTTTGCCGCGAAGAGTTATGGCAATTGTCACTATGGCAATCGGCAGCCCACTGCATTTCTTCACAATAGCTTCTCCTGTTCTTTGACGTTTGTCATCATCACCACCCGAAGGAAATGGTCCCAGAGTTTCAAAAAACAAAGTTGTTGCTTCTGTGTCACTTAAAACACGTACTCTAAAAACAACTTGAACCCTCATATTATGGCAAACATCTTCAAATCGTGATGTAAACAACAACTTGAACCCATTTGGTAGAGGACTTAGTCCAACTTTAGTGAGATCGACTTTCTTCCAAATATCATCCATTATTACCAAATTCTTCTTTTGGCCTTGTTGTGACTTCGCCTCAAACATCTTACGAAGACGATCAGCCCTCGCATCTACAGTTGTTTCATCTAAACGCTCACCACTGTATTCTGCAATAGCTTGTTGAAGAGATTTTAGGTCGTTGTTTTCCCCAATAACCACCTTCACGACCCAATCGAATGTTCCTGAATCTTCCACAGCCTTCTTTAGCTGTTCCATCATTGTGGTCTTGCCGACACCAGCCATCCCACATAAAGCAATCATCTTTTGGGACTCGTTATTTGATTGAAGGGCTTGCAGTGCATCATTGAATACGGAAACTCTGGACTCGAAGTTGTTTTGGGTACCCATAGGAACCGGTGCAGAGGTGGATGACCCAATAGGAGTAGAACGAACCTCAGCAAGAGGTATTTTTTCATGAGTAAACACGATGTTGGATTTTTGATTTTCGAGATCTTTTATCTCCTCGAGAATACCATAAGCCTGTTTTCCTACTTTGTATCTCTTTGTCACGTTGAAGCATCCGGTTGCTTCTATTAAATTACGTTTTTCATTTAAATTTTCAACTTCTTTCAGCCATGGCTCCGCATGAGCAGGTACTACTTCTGTGTGTACAACTGCCTTGTCCTTTTCATCTTGAACTTCTTTCCTTGTGACTTCTAGTTGATCCATTTTCTTGATCATATCCTTAACATACTTTGTTGAGGATACCAAGAAACCCAAGTGTTTCTTAACAGGGACCAACAAAGATTCAACAATAGGACCGATAATTGGACTAACAAAATCCATTTTCCAACACTGCAGTTTAATAAGCACAATAAAAAATTATCAGTAATAACATGCATGAAGTGCAATTACCAAAAGCAGAAGTTACTCGTGTATTCATGACTCCATTAATTTACATATTCTTTTTCATTATATAAAACTTTAATTTAAGATAGATGGTTACCGTCTAAAATGTTGCCTCGCATAATGGTAACAAGACAAATTATTTGGATTTTATATCTCTATACTAATAAATAAAAATGGGAGTACAATTGGCTCATTTCTAGAATATCCACTTAGTATTCTGCTACTTGTCAACTCCATATTTTTTCACTCTTTTTTATTATTTACGGTAAAAAGCTAGAAATCTATTTTTTATATATTTCTCATTAGTAAACTAATACATCGATATTTATAGTATCTTTTATGTTTTTGTTACAGTTATTAGTAACATGTATGACATTATTTAAAGAAGATCACCATAAAATCAAGTATTTTATTTTCTTTAATTTGAGTATAATCTTGCGTACATTAAAAATAACACACAAAAGTTGATGCGTTGTGCGAATAACATGTGTAATAATCATATAAGTTTAGTAATAATTTGTATAAGTTACTTAATTATGTGTTCGTGAACAAGCTCATTTCCGTGAACAAACACGAAAATAAAATCTCGTTCGGTAAGTGTTCATGAACACATTTATTTCCTTAGCGAACGAACACGAACAAGGCCTCGTTCATGTTTGTTCGATTCGTTTACAACCCTAATCCTGAGACCTAAACATATGTAAAAAAATGAAAAGGAAAATGGATCTCATTTCAACATGTGGTTGGTAAAACGTGACGTCTTGAAAAAGTCATGAAGAAGTTACGTTATTATATACAAAAGACAAGTTATTCGAACAAAATTTACCTCAAAGCGTATATAAAGATAAAAACGACAACCACACATTATAGCATGTCGGTTTAAACGTAGACGAGATACACGTCGCAATGGTGTTTTTAGAGATGAGCCGACCGATTTTAAAACAGAAAGCTTTAAAAAAGTTTAAAGCAATCGGTCGGTTTTAGAAACAATGTTACGAAAATTCACATCGAGACATAGGTAAAACAACTCGTGTGAATCATTAATATTAAAAAAACGAAACCCACAAAAAAATCCTGTAACATAAAGTTTGTTAAAAACTCAAAATAGCAACTTTTTTAAAGTTTTTACTGCATTTTGGTGTGTCCATGGTTGTTCGAATAGGCTAGGTTTAGCCTTGTGCTAAAGCAGTGGGTTAAAGGAATGAATCATGTCCAATCGCTAGGGTATGTTAGCGATGGGATGCCCATTCGCTAAATGGGTTAGCGATTGAGTCGGTCGCTAACATGTTGTTAGCGATTGAGCTCAATCGCATGATACCATCTAGGGATTGAGTGAGTCATAAATCATGAAACTCAATACACAGACATGAGGGTTTGAGCGATTGAGAATGTGTGTGAGACTTTGAGAGGAGAGCACATATGTGAGTTTCAGATGATTAACAATTTCTTTGCCGATGAGATATGTTACCCACCACTACCAAAAAAAAACGCTGCCCACCAACAACAACGACAGATCTCCACTAACAGATTAGCTTGGCCTTTGATTCGAGGTTTGTTAATCGCTGCCACCAAATCCTTTTTAATGGAACTATTCATTTGCAGTGGCGAAAGATTCGAGTGATATATATGAAGATTTTAGGGCTTCGATGGTAGATAAAATATTCTGTAGTGGTGAAGAAAAACGATGGTGGTCGGTAACCAGCTCGACTTTCCGGCACCTGAAAATTGCTGGTTTAGATTTGATTTCATTTTGTTCGACGACTTTACCTGAGTCTGATTTTCCAGCAACCTGCAAATTTGGGAGGAAAATAGGGGTTTGCTTGCTACAGCATTAGATCTGAGGGAGATCTAGGGAGCATTGAGGAATCTAGAATGAGGATGTAGTGAATCGAAAGAGGAGGAAATCTAGGAAGCATTGGTGGCCGTTCACCGATGATGATTCAGGTTTCCGTCTCCTTGCACAGGAAAGAGAGAGGGGGCGTTTGGGATTGAGATAACGAAGTTAAGCAAGGGTGTTCCAAAATGACGAAATTACTCCTTACATGAGGGGCATGTGAGGAGAGCTAACATAAAAGTTAACTGTTGTTAATTGTAGGGACGAGACATGTTAAAATTTTAAACGTCATACCCTTGGACTTTAAAAGTTTTTAAAATGGATGAAACCTGATTTTTGAACCAAACCAGACAATTTGTTAATGAAGTCTTAATAATTTGTTAATTACAAAGTTTGGTTTTTGTAATAAAAATAAATTATCATGTTGTTACAAAATTTGTTAATGAAGTCTCAATAAATTTAACCCTAAAACTCCGTAAATGTATAAATGATAAATAATATTAGTCAATTTTACTGTAAGTTTCGTAAAATCTATTTGATACCAAACTAAACAAAACATTCAAATATAATTAATTCAAATAAATAATATTATAAATAAGAAGGAGCTTAAACTAAATTATCCAAAAGATATTAAACTAATAATATTTAGTAGATTGGTTGTCTATAATATAAGATATTAAACTAAATAATATTTACTAGGATGGTTATCTATAATTAATTAGAAGATATTAAACTAAAATAATAGAGATGGTCTAATATGATAACAAGTGTTCCTAAAGTAGTTTCTTTTATTATATAGTAAAGATACCATATATTTTGCAAATGTGTTTTATAAAATATAAAAATAAAGAATATGACTTGTGCTGTAATCATATTATCAAACATATTATAACAATTACACGTGACATCCAATATTTAATAGGAGAGAAAGGCGAGAATTTTAATTTTTGGATGACCTACAAAGTGAGGAAGTCAACAATTGGGATTCATTATCAGAAACTAATTACGGGGTGATCGATTGAAAATCGTTGCCGGAAGTGGGGGACGGGGTGTTTTCCAAGGAAGCTGGGATGGAAGCAGGTAATAAAAATTTGAGAAAGGATTTTACTGGTTTTGACGACGGAAACCTGTCGTCGGAAGATGGGGACGGGGTCGACGGAGGTAACTCGGAGTTCACGGGGACGGGGGCTCATGAGAGGTTTCCAGATTTTTCTCCGGAAGTTCAAGGTGTCGGATATGGTAAGTCTCCGGCGGGATATGATGGCGTCGAGGAAGGGTCTCCGGCCAGCAATGATGTCATCGAGGAAGATAAGCAGTTGAGGGACTTCAATGGTTTTAGTATCTCAAAAAAATCAAATGGTTTTTGGAAACAGAAGAAAGTATGGAGACGTTGGGGAATATGGGTTTTTCGAGGATATTGGAAGTCAACCAAGGAGAGTATTTTGAGGTGTACGGAGGATAAGGTTAGCGGCGATGTATGGTCTTGCTTTAAACATAACTGTTTTACTGTAAACCTAAAAAACATTGGGCTTAGTAAAGGTTTCAAGAAAAACAGAGAGCCCAATAATAAAAAAATTATTGTGGAGGAGGATGGTGGGCTTGTTAGGCCCAGAAAAAGGATGAGACAAAATGACTCGTTCGAATTAAATGAAACAATTGGTATTCAGGAGGATAGCGACTACAGTAAAGAACAAGAGGATTGCGACGTACCAAATATGGGAAATGAAGGAGATTATGAAAATTGTCAGGATAAATCTAGTGGTAGCAGGAAGGAAACAACGGACGAGATGGTAGAAGATTTAAACTTGCAGCCAAACGAGGAGGAGGAGGATAATATAAATTTGGAGATGCACGTTACATCCGTTATGGGGGGCATAGTGGGAGTTGACCTTCAGAACCATGAGCCTTTAATAAGAGAAGTGATTAGGGAAGAAGGAATTCAAAAAGAAGATACATGAATTTTCTTTCTTTAAACATTAGAGGTTTAGGAGAGGGGCAAAAAACAAAGGAGGATTGATAAAAAATTTGAAACGTGAGAATGGTATGATTTCATCGCTTTACAAGAGATACAGTTTAGTGACGTTTCAGGTATCGAATTCGAGAAATTTTGGGGAGTTGACAATTTCGAGATGGATCACGTGCCGACAGTCGATAGATCTGGAGGGGTCGTTAGCATGTGGGACCCTAACGTGTTCAACGTACACGATTCAATAAAACATCCTAATTTTTTATTATCTTGGGGACCTTAAAGGGGAGCAATATAGCTATTAATGTTATTAACGTGTACGCTCCGCAAAAAGTCCCTTAGAAAAGGTCCTTTGGGATGACATTGGGGTGGGGGATGGGTTGTTACCCGGGGTAGTGAGTGATTTACTATAAATGTCAAATCTCTTTGTCTCTATTGCTTTTTATACCTTCCAGACCTTTTCATCACATCACCTCCCAAAATGAAATCCCTTGTCTCATCTAACTCTCAAACTTGTTCACCACCATCATCTTCAAAAACAATCAAATCTGAAAAGAGTTGGTTCGTCGGTGGCAGAAGTCGATGGTGGGAGGTGGTTGGTGGGAGTTGTGCAGTGGCGGCATTTAGAGGCGGCTCAAGGTGGAGACGAAGAGGGAACCACCACATACGGCGGCAACAGTGCTGTGGTGGTGGTCTTCCCTCATATCCTCTGATCCCCCTCCCACCTCAAAAAACCCACACACTCCTAATGTGCAGCCGCACCCCTTCCCCCCTGTACCCCCTCCTTCTCCGGCGACAAGACCGGCGGAGCCAGCAACGACTCCGGCAACTGTCGATGATCTCTTTTTCTGGTGTTCGGGTGGTGTTGAATGGCGGAGATGAGGAGGGTCATGGGGTAGCGATTGCGACGTCGGTGGGAAGAACCACCGTTGCATTCTTTTGATCTGGGTATGCTTTTGATTTGGGGTCTTGTGGAAATATGCATTCTTTTGATTTTTTTGCTAGGTTTTCTTTTGATTTTGGGTCTTGTGAAAATATGCATACTTTAAATGAAATTTGTTTCTGATGGTTGCAATTACACAAATGGCTTTAATGAAATTTAATTTTCGGTCTTGTGATACTGACGGTTGCATTCTTAAAATGAAATTTGATTTTTGGGTCTTGTGATACTGATGGTTTCATTCTTTGAATGAAATTTGATTTTGGGTTTGTGATACTAATGGTGCCCGGGGTTTGGTGGCGATGGTCCCGGTGGTGCCGGTGGTCTTTTGTTCCATCCCGGCAGTGCTGGTGGTCTTTTTGTTCCATCTTGGCATTAGCCCCATGGTGAATTCTGGATTGATTATACCTTTTGTTTTTTGTACATTGATTTTTTGTGTTGAAAATAAAGATACGGGGTGGTGCCCCGTGGTGCCGATGGTGCCTGTTGGTGTCGGTGGTCCCTGTAGCGCCGGGGGTGCACATGGTTTGACTGATTATACGATTTACAGGTGGTATTTATTTCTGTTGTTCGATCGAAAAGTTGTCGAATTTGTTGAGTTTGTCTGCTACTTTTTAGTGGATCGGGGAGTGAGTTTTTGTGTCGCTTTGGCAATGATAGTACAAAACAATTTTTTTCTGACAATTGATGACGATGGCGTGACAAGGACGACGGATGGTAGGTTTTTGAACCTGCAACCCCACTTTGCAGCCTTAATTATTGGAAACTTTGAGCCAAACCCCGTTTATTTTTCAAGATCCACACATTGTTTTTATTTTTTGTTGTTGGGATATATATATATATATATATAGGGGGAAGATCATGCGAGAACCACCTCTTATTGTGAGAACCGCGAGAATCAATATGAACACACCAAAAATGCCTAAAAATAGCGATTTGAGCATAAAAATATAAAAAAAATTTAGATTTTTTTGATTTTTTTAGGTTTTTTGTGGGTTTAGTTTTTAGCATTTTAGCTTTGGGGGTTTGGGGGGGGGGGGGGTTTAGGTTTTTGGGGGTTGGGGGAGGGGGATTTAGGTTTTTGGAGGGGGGTTAGTTTTTTTTTTTTTTTTTGGGGGGGGGGGGGGTGGGGGTTTAGGTTTTTTTTTTTTTTTTTTTTTTTTTGGGGGGGGTGGGGGTTAGGTTTTTTTTAGGTTTTTTAGCTATTTTAGGTTGTGTTTACATTGGTTCTCAAGGTTCTCACAATAAGGGTGGTTCTCGCATGAGCCCCTCCCTATATATATATATATATATACATATATATATACATACATATATATATATACATATATATATATATAGGGAGAAGATCATGCGAGAACCACCTCTTATTGTGAGAACCGCGAGAACCAATGTGAACACACCAAAAATGCCTAAAAATAGCTAAAAATCACACAAAAAAAATTTTTTTGATTTTTTTAATATTTTTTAGGTTAAAATCGCTACTTTTCGAAGCAAAAAAAAAAAAATTTTAATTTTTTAAAAAAAAAAAAAAAAATTTTTTTTTTTTGCTTCAAAAAGTAGCGATTTTAACCTAAAAAATATTAAAAAATCAAAAAAAATTTTTTAGATTTTTTTTTGATTTTTTTAGATTTTTTTAGATTTTTTTAGATATTTTTTAGATTTTTTTAGGTTTTTTGGGGTTTAGTTTTTAGCATTTTAGCTTGGGGGGGGGGGGTTAGGTTTTTGGGGGGTGGGGGAGGGGGGTTTAGGTTTTTGGGGGGGGGGGGGTGGGGGTTAGGTTTTTTTTAGTTTTTTTTAGGTTTTTTTAGCTTGGGGGGGGGGGTTAGGTTTTTTTTTTGGGGGGGGGGGGTTAGGTTTGGGGGGGGGGTTAGGTTTTTTTTGGGTGGGGGGGGGGGTGTGGGGGTTTAGGTTTTTGGGGGGGGGGGGGTGGGGGTTAGGTTTTTTTTAGGTTTTTTAGCTATTTTAGGTTGTGTTCACATTGGTTCTCAAGGTTCTCACAATAAGGGTGGTTCTCGCATGAGCTCCTCCCTATATATATATACATATATATATGTATATATATATATTTTCTCAGTCAATGATGATACACTCACTGAGTCGTGATTTCTGGGTGAGTTCGTTTGTTAAGATTCTCAAATTTCGTAAACCCGAAATCGGGGTCGGGGGCGTAAAAAGATGTTCGGCGTAAAAAAAATTTGTTTTTTGTAAAAAAAATATAAAGAAGTCTTTTCTAAAAATTTTTTTGTAAAAAAAGAAGTTTTCGTAAAAAAGTTTAAACCCGAACAAAAATTTTTCGTAAAAAGGTTTTCGTAGAAAAAAGTTTTCCGTAATAAAAAGTTTTTTTTTAAAAGAATTTGCTTTGTAAAAACAATTTTTCGTAAAAAAATTGTTTCGTAAAAAAAAAGTCTTTCGTAAAAAAAAAAGTCTTTCGTAAAAAAAGTTTTTCGTAGAAAAAAGTTTTTTTGTATAAAAAGTTTTCCGTAAAAAAGGTTTTTCGTAAAAAAAATTGTCCGTAAAGAAAGTTTTTTCGTAAAAAAATTGTCCGTAAAGAAAGTTTTTTTGGGGCGTTAAAAATGGTGGGTTAAAAAAACGGGGCGTTAAAAATGGTGGGTTAAAAAAACGGGGCGTAAAAAATGGCGGGTTAATAAAACGGGACGTAAAAAATGGCTCGTAAAATCGTTTTTTTGTAAAAAAATCTTGATTTTTTTTTGTAAAAGAATCTGATTTTAAAATGTTTTTAATAAAAAGTCTGATTTTAATAATAAACAATTAATATAATAAGATAAAAACAATAAATACAATAAGACAAAAAGAAACAAATTTATTAAACTACCATTTTAAAATTAAAATATTAAAAACATAATAAGATAAAAATAATTTAATATTAGTTTTAGTTACTTTTATCTATAAATCTCCAAGATCCAATGGTTAGAAAATGGTTATCACAGTTTTCGCAGCTGAAGTTGGTTTTCATTTTAAACATCCCTGTATACAATAATAACTTTCCCACATACATAGGAGGGAGTTTACATAAAGACTTCTATTTGAGAATATGCATAATGAAGATAAAGTGGTTTACAATTAATTTATATTCATTTTTATTATTGTTTTTAGTTTTGTTGATATTCCTTTTCAACGTTTTATAGTTATAAATATTTATATATATAATATCTAAGACGTCATCCGGTTCGATCGGTTAAACTAGCATGCCAATAAGACGTCTGCTTTATTGTCCGATTTGGTTATGAAAACCTTGATATTCTTATCATTGGATCTTGTTGTCTTGTAAAATTCATCTGATTATGGATCTTGTGTATTATACTATTAGTGTCTTAACTCATTTGTAGTTTGTAGTTAATTAATATAGACAAGCAAGGAAATAATAGATGAGGTTGAAAGTTACGCAAGATCATATGCTTATCATCAATGGCATTGAATGATTGACATAATCTCGCTAGTAGAATCGAGGGTATAGCCTCTACCAATTTATACAAATAAATATAATTTATCTAACAAAGATCAACACAAAGAAAACTTAATTCATATACCTAATAGCAGATAGCAATATTTGTGAATTACCAAGTAAATGAATCTATACATAAAAGAGAGTACCTTTGTTACGTAGTTCGATCCTCTGATTCTTGTTTAGTTTTGTGAAGAAAAAAATATGAAGTATGGAGGAGAAGATGGGAATACAAGTCCAAGTTATATAGAAGAATGGTGGTTATTGTAAGCTGTAGCTTTAAAATTTCCCCAATATTAAATTATATTTCTCATTATTAAATACAAATAATTTTAGTTTCTCAGATCTCACAGCTATAGCAGATCGATGAGAAAGTCAACCCATTATTTAAATTTGAGTTAATTACACATATGGTCATGTGGTTTGTAAAATTGAATGTTTAATCCTTAACCTTTTAAAAACACTAGTAATCGCTACTGTTTAGTCAACTGTAACATCCTAACATAAATAAGCAGAAACCAGTTTCAAGATTTGAAGTTAGAACATATACATTTTCCCCTTAATTTTATTTCTTCTTTTTTTTTTTTACAAAATATTACAATAATGGCATAGTGTGACAGATCTTCTTAAGGTATCTTTTTTTTTTCGAATTTATGTATATCCGTCAAGAACTGGTAGGGTTTAATTTAGTTAGGTTAAATCGAAGGGGAGGGGAAGGTTTTGGATGTCGCGCATGTAGTCCCAAATGAGACCGGGTGATCCTTGTATTCAGAATGATTCTGCTGATCTCTGTAGTTGTAGCTCTACCATTTTTATTTGTTTCTTTGTGGTTTGTCAGTTTGGGCCTAGAAGTTGGTGATGATGAAAGATGATGAAGTTGGGGATTTGGTGAAGGATGAATGTATTCAAAGAATGGTTCTCAGGTTGAAAAGCTATTAATTGGGTGTAAAATTATAGATATGATATGAGAGGAAGAAGATTGGAAGTTTGATGGGATAATTGAAATGACATTAATGTCCTCGTATGCAAGCCTTGTTGATTGTATAAAAAGATCAAATAAGAAACGCGATGTGTAGTCTGTGAAGAATCTGTGGAGTCTTGCGATCATCTGTTTGCGTCGTGTAGGATTGTGCAGGCGATTTGGGAAGAAATTTTCAAATGGTGCCGAATTTCTACACAGTTCTTCTTTTGCGCGAAGGATGTGCTTGATTACCACTCATTGTCATGGTTCTAGAAGATGGCAAAAGGTCGTGTATTCGGTTGTCCAAATGGCGATATGGTGTATTTGGCATGCACGTAATGAGGCATTTTTCAATAATAAAAGGGTGGCCGTGGCGAACGTCGTGAATAAAAGGGTGGCCGTATCGCTTACCTAGGAGAATTGGTGCATGTTTGATTTACTTAGTATGAATGTGTAAAATCTTTTTGGTGGATGTAATATTTGGTTAACTGATGTTAACATGTGATTTATATAATAAATATCTTTTGTTGGCCATTCAAAAAAAAAAAAAAAAAAAGAAAGAAAGAAACGCGATGTACGCGTGCATCATTCTACACAACAGGATTTTAGAGGATGAAGGCCGGGAAATAGTTGAATATTATCCCGAAGAGACCGAATCAAATAATGAAGACATTAGTGACGAACAGAGAACGCAAATGTGACAACCCTCACCAAACCAGGTATCCGTACGATTAATTTATATTTAATTACTGCTTAATTACTGTGCTTACTTACAGTTGTAAATAAACTTCTACATGATTTCTGGAATATATATAACCATGCCTCATACTATCTTTGCTGTTACTCTATTATTTACATACCGAACTTTAGTAACAACCTTGATGCACAAAAGCACAGTAGCACAATGAACGGATAACCCATTTAACACGCTGATATAGCTAGCACCAGGCAGACACTGCCTCTAAGGCCTGTATGAGCCAGAGATAGTTTACTACACCTGTGGAAAGTGTAGGGAAGTGAGGATTGTAGAACTGCGTCACTAGGTGATAATTATAGTGACCGGATGTGCCTAAAGCGTACTTTAAGTACAAAATTCAGCACTTTAAATAAAATTCAGCATTAAGCTACCTAATAAAGTGCCAAAACATGAGGAAAATATTACTAGACACTTTTCAAAGTGTCGGGAATAAATTGTGTCACCAAAAATAATAATAACGACACTCTAAAGCCTTGTTAAGCACTTTAACGGATCACTATCCAACCGAACAACCGGACTTTATCCGGAACATAAAAATATTGTCATCAACATTGTTTTTCTTTTTCTGAGCCAGTTAGGGTCCCTGAACACCCTAACACCCGCTAAAATGCATAACATACTAGTAAGTGGTTTAACCTCCTAATCACCTAACTAATACTTAACACTTAGTTGGAATTGAACCAGGAGACCCCCCCCCCCCCCTAACCGAACTCGTCCCCAAGGGGACACCCTTGTCCTTTATTTGATTTTTATAATCTTGTTGTCTAATATCAAGTAGACATGAGATCCTTTGGTTAAACTTGAAAGAAATGTCTATAAGTAACTAACCTAAACCCACCATATCATTTCACCACACAACTCAACAACACAATTCTTTCTCCCTCTCTTGCCCATTTCGGCCGAGAACCACCCACCATCCATCCATCATTTTCGATTTCCATCTTCCCATTCCATCTATCTACAAGTGTTAAGGATCTCATACGAGGAAGCTCGGTGCATTCGGATTGTGAAGGACCTCACCACATTGCTTTTATCCACCCGATTTCCGACTAGTTTCTTCCCTAGCCTTGAGCTAGTAGTAAGTGACTTTAAACACACTCTTGATCTATTCTAAAGTGGTTAAAATGAACTTTGTCAGTTAAGATTCATGAACTTACAAGATGACATGTTAAAAGTTTACAAAAGTGTTAAATGATTTGGATAAAAGCTATGAAGTTGTGTAAAACTTGTGAGACTTGTTTTGTGGTGATTATTTAGTGCCGATCTATGTTGTGGTAGCTCGGATCATCATCTAACCCGGATTAGTCATGTTCATAGATCATGGCTTAGAGTATGTTAAAGTATGAAAAAGGGTTAAATGATGAAACTCTACTACACATTAGACATGAACTTGTGTAAAATCAATTTTCTTAAGAAATAGTGTTCTAAACTAGTAGATCTACGGATCTACAAGTGGTATTTTCAAAGGACCAATCGTCAAACGAAAACATACTTTTAAAACCGAATCTTTCATGAACAAGAGTGATTTTGTAAACACACAAGTGCATAAACACTTGTGTAACACAAAGTTTCGACAAAAGAACTACTTTCGTAAATATTGACAAGAAGTTGTAAAGACGAAACTTCTTTAAAAACATGATTTTCAAGAAACCAAATTGATCTATACGAAGATCCCCTAAAAATAATGGAAAGATTACTACATATTTTGGATAAACCACAAGTTCATGTATTTTCGCGATTTATATATTTTTTTGACTAGTTTGATGGTTTGGATATTGTTGTTGTTGAAAGAGAAAATTTTTGATTTGGATTTTAAAAGAAAATGATACGCTTGAAAACGTGGCCACCTCCAGTTACAGGGGAAACTCTGGCGAATTTTTTTCAAAAACCTAACACTTGAAAAATATTTTCACCACAAGTGTTATAAATATATTTCCAACTTGTTTTCAAAATATAAATTTCGCCACGATTTTATTTACAAAATTTCTAAGTGCCGGAGGTGGGATTTTCACAAAATAAAACTGGATAAATATATATTTGATATATATATATATTTTTCATAACAACGCTTGTGTAGATTATTTTTTATGATTACTTTGTGAACTACACAAATATTATTTTTAGGGTAAAAATAATATTACCAAATGTTAACAATTCCAAAATAATACGAACGCCTTCACAATAATTATTTAAGTTACACCGGTAATTATTATTACCACCCGAACAGTTCAATGTAACTTACGTATTTTCAGAAAACACTCATAAATGTAGGATATTATTTTGGAAAAATATATGGATTAAAATATAATATTTTTGGGAAAAATATTTATATTTTGGAGTTAGAAATAAAATATATTTTAAGTGAGACTTAATAATATATTTCGAATTTTACGAACGCACATGTATTAAAGCCCCCATCCTTGAGAAGGAATATATTTACCAAATACTTACTAAGTGTAATTACGGAATAGTTGTCTAACTATTTCCCAAAGACATTAAACCTTAAACTAAGGCACGACCGTCCGTCTAATAGAAGTTAGTACGTGCAGGTCGTCGCACAGCAGATTGATCAGGAGATTTTCTTGATAGAGACGCACCACTGTGAGTTCATGTCCCCTTTTTCTCTTAACTGTTTTCAGTTTTCTAAACCGCGGGGGTGAAATACATGTTACTATGATTACAAGTGCTTTTTGCATGGTATGAATAGCGTAAGGAGGGTTATTATTTAGATCATGTGAGTGGGTAGGCGGAAACTTGAGGCCATTAATCCTCATAGTAGGACCGAGGGACTGTAGCAGTAGATCTATCTGGGTGTAGCAAGCCCAGCCCCAGGCCCAGCGTAACGGACCTCGGGGTGACTTTGTACCCAACGCAAAATATGCTAGGTTTGAGTCTTCCTACTTGCACTTCACACATATCAATGGCCTTGCAAACCATTGGTGATCTCTTTTTCCTTATTTGCTACATACCAGGATTTTATACTTACAAAGGTTTTACTTACTCACTACACATGAACTTGCTCAACAATTTTTGTTGATTTTTCCAACTTACATGTATTTCAGGTAATTAAGGATCTCGCATGGTATGCTACGTTTTCACACTGCATAAGAGAAATAAGGTCATCCAAGTTTAGGGGTCGTGGCTCTTGCCTGGACGAGCCACCGCTCTTAAACTACGTCTGCCTTATGTTTGTGGTTATGAATTCTGAACAATGTTTTTATGTTATTAGGTTGTAATCTCCGTTGCATGTGTCGGTACTTTAAAACAATGTTGTGGTACTTTTACTTTGAAACTTAAATCAATGGATGATCTTGCATGGTTTTATTTTCATATAGCTTTGTTATGATTAAGCTATGGTATTAAGAAGTCACGACAAATTAACCACGCTTCCGCAAAGCCAGGGTGTGACAGCTTGGTATCAGAGCTTTGATTGTAACCCCCGTCAAAATTGACCCGTTTCAAAATCCGACCCGTTTTAGAAAGACGGATCCTAGCCGTTGAAACCTTGAGAATATATTCTAATTTACAACTCTCGAACAATTCCAATCAAGAGATTACCCTAATCCGTTCAAAAATCGGGAATTCGTACGTTAAATCAGTAAAATACCCAAAATTTGGGTTAAATCAAATAATTATAATATATATTATTATTTAATAAATAAATTAACACTTTAATTAATTAAATAAATTAATATTTTTTTTATTAACTAAATAAATAAATAATTATAAAAGCTTGGTTCATAGTTAATAAGGTTAAACTAACTTGGTTAGTTAAAAACCTTAAAAGGAATTAAGTTAAACCTTTAGAATGTTTATTTGTTTTCAAAGAAAAGCACCAACTGAGTTAGAAAACTCAGTTAGTTACAGTTAGGTCAGTTAAAAAAAGGGGATCCTTCTTTAAAGGATCGACCCTTATAAGACTAGAACCCGCGCCTCTCACACCAAACACACACGCATTAACCACACGGCTGGGAATGCCACATCCAAACGATTTTGGAAACATATTAATTTTATACACTTTTTCCTTTCTTCCACTTCTTTCAAACAAGTTTACCGCCCAAACAGTTGACTTCCTTCTTCAAAATAAACGAGTTTCCATAACAGTGATTCAATCACCGTAATATCCTGTCAATCACACGATCATTTCCTAAACCCACGAATTCATTTCTTAATTCGGTTCAATCATAGATTGTTTCCGAATTCGTGTTGGCCTATAAATACCGTGTCCCTCCTCACCAAATTCACACCTTCATCATCATCTCGACACCTTCACATCACCTCAACCATCTCGACATCACCCCCCCCCCCCACTGTCGCTACTCGCCGGAAAGAGGAACCGTCGCCGGAGCTCGCCGGAGAAGACGGTGATACCGGTAACCCCTCCGACCTTCTTTTTCGTTCTTCCTGTGTTCTTTTATTTCTGTTATTATTACTATTATTATTATTATTATTGTTTTATATTATTATAATGATATAAAAGAAAAATTATATGTTAAAATCAGTATTATTATGTAAATTCAATACTTTCAAATAATATTATCAGATTAAAAAAAATAATAATTCTTAACATTCTAGATTATCCTCTGAACTAACATTATTCTTATAATCAGTTTTATTATTATTACTAGTAATCATCAGAATTATTACTCTTATTATTTTTCTGAATCATCATTATTTTATCTAAATTAATATTATTATTATTATTTTTATTTTCAGAATTATTATTCCAATTATTAATCAAAATTATTATTATTATTATTATTATTATTATTATTATTATTTTGTTACTATTATTATTATTGTTATCATATTTAACCAGTAATAATATTATTATGATAAATTCAGTGTTTTATTAATAATAATAATCAGATTTATCAGTATTATTTTATTTATTTATATTAATCAGGAAAAATTATTAAAACCAGAATTGTTATTATTTTAAATATATATTCTAAATTATTATCAAATCTATTGTTATTAATTAGATTTATTATTATTATTAACCTATAATAATCCGAATTATTAATTTATAATTATTAAAATTATCGGAAATATTACATATAACATATATAAGATTAGTATTATTAAATATATACATTTAATTACAATATGTATAAAACAGAAATATCGTTAATAATATTATCAGATTTATTATTTCCAAATCATTATGTTAATTAGAATTATTATCATATGGATAATAATAACAAAATTATTAATGTTAACATTAATTGCTACAAATATTAAATTATAATGTTAATATTATCCTTAACATTATTTCAGAAATAATAATTAACATTATTATTATTATTATTATTATTATTATTACCACCCTTTTAGATACTACTATAAATTCCACTAATTTTATCATTTCCATATCTATTTAATTCACCAACATTAATTAACGAATTCTCAAACACAATAGGGTAATCTCTTGCAACAATCGGATCAAATCCACTCTCGTATTCTTTACCAAGAAACGCAACGCAAACTAAGGTGAGTATACATGACCCATTTTCTATTTTCCACTTTTGGGTGCAATATGTATTCTATATCAAACATCACAATCACATCAAACATTTTACGCACACTCTATCCTTGCCCTATGTGACACATTTTAATCATGTTAGACATGTTATGCTACCAGTCATGACTATGTGTTCATTAACTTCGTACAAGCCTCCCCTAACAATGGTAGCGCTATAGGTTGAGAAACGCCCCTCCCGTTATATTAACGGGTATTGTTAGGTTAAACTATGTTAAAACCACCCATACTCTTTTGGGTAGGCACGTTAATTGCGTTAAACTTTGGTTTGGACACGTAGAGTAACATCGTTTCGAGTATACTGTCAATATGATATTGTATTTCACATTTGGATATGAGCAACATTTTAAACACGTATTATGCTATGTATGAAAACTTGTATACTCGCCAACATGCTTTTGTTGATTTTATTTTAATACATATTGCAGGTTGAATGATCAAGAAAAAAAGAATCAAGCTAGGATGGACATTAGAAACCCACTTAGCATTTGATTTATTGTTGAATGTTATGTTTATTTATTTGGAACTATGTACCCCACTTTACAATTTATGAAATGAATTTAATATTTATTGTCACAATAGTGTTATGTTGTTTTGAGCAATTTGTTTGTCTCATCCCGATGTTTCCGCCATCGGTTGGGGTGTGACACTGATCATAGCGAACTAGGATTCCTTCTCGAGTCTAGACTATGATCACTAGGGCTCTCACGAAAACATTTTTACACTGCATACCACTTAAGTCCAGATCCAAAACGTTTTTATAAACAAATGTTGAGCACATTTTATTTATTATTTATAGGCTCAGTCTGGGAGGCTGAGGCACGGTCTGGGAGGCCGAGGCTCGGTCTGGGAGACCGAGGTAGTTGTCTAGTGGGACTAGGAAGAGCAGTCTGGGAGTCTGGGAGAATTGGCTAGTGGGACTAGGAAGAGCAGTCTGAGAGGCTGGGAGAATTGGCTAGTGGGACTAGGAAGAGCAGTCTGGGAGGCTGGGAGGCTAGTGGGACTAGGAAGAGCAGTCTGGGAGGCTGGGAGGCTAGTGGGACTAGGAGAACTATTTGATTGCTTAATTGGTGACTAATGTGTTTATCTAATTGTATGATTGACTATTTGTGCATATTTGTGTTTATGATACAGACACCATGGATTCATCAGGCACTGGTGAGTCGGACACTACAGACCCCATGCCCCTAATATCAGACGACATAGCCCCATCAAAACACGAGGTGTATAACTCAGCTACTACCAACACGGACAATGACGACTTCCAGCCATTTGCGCTGCCCGATGTCGTGGATGAGCCTGCTGATAGCCCTATCGCTGGAGATTCGCCGTTCGCGGTGATCCCTGCCCCTGTACCCCTTGCCGCTTACCCTATTGTTGATATGCCCCTTGACGTAGGCGCTGACGACGACTTGTTAATGAGGACCCACTCGAGGATGATATGGAGGGCGAGGCCCTTATTGCTGCCGGTGATCTCCTACATCTCGCTGATGCTCCTGCGGAGGAGGCACCCATCCATTCACCTGTCCCAGATTCCTTTGAGTTAGCATCTGCACCTTCACATGCGCAGGGAGTGCAGAATCATTCGCACAACCCGGACCCTGTTATGGCATCATACACTGCACCTGCCCCTGCCCCTAGCTTTGAGCTTGATCATGACATTGAGTTTATCCAACTAGATCAGCCCGTGGTGGATCCCGTAGCCCCTGTGACCCAATGTTTGCTGACCCCGCAGATTCTTGAGAAGAAGCCTTACGATCCGGAGCCTGCAGTGGCCCCCGAGCCAGTAGTTGCTCCAGACCCCGTATTCGAGTATGACCCTATTCATGCTGATGTACCCGCTGTTGATCCTTTGATTGATGATGTACCTATCGATGATCATCCTATTGTTGCTCTACTGTTGGAGGATGAGCATGCTGTTGATGCCCATGTTGATGCCCCTCACATTGCTGATATTCCTGCGGATCCTGTTATTGCCCCTTTTCCTGACCCTGTGCCTGTACAGTTCGATCATGCGCCTTTTGCGACCCATGTTGATCCTCGATACGCGCACACCCGAAATGGGTAGATAAATGATGACAATGGTTACCCACCTTTCGAGTTTGCTGTGACACTCTCTTGTGGCTCCTGTTTCAGCCCCTGTTTCGGTTCCTATGCATGCACCCTTGTTCCCACACTCACCACTGATGCTCACCACACCGTTACATGACCCGGAGCCTGCACTTGAGCCAGCTACTACACCATTTGGGTCGGCTTGATGTTGCGCCTGCTGAACCTACACCTATACGTGGTCACGATCCTGTTTCTTTTTAGTCTGTCAGACGTTGCACCCCTTATACCTACCTACATCAGGCAACCCCCCTCATTTGTGGAAAGGTTCGTTTTCCCTTGTGCAAATCGACGTCCGTTGCGCCCGCGCCTAGTAGGGATGCTCCAGGCCGCACCACTTGCTACATTCACCTCTACAACGCTCCATAAGCCGATTTGATGGTCCCTATAAATGCACTATGCTAACTATAAACCCTTACCATTTCTCGCATTGTGAAAAACACACACAGGATAAGTTGCTCCTGTAACATCAACTGCAGTTGAGGATATGAGTCGCGGAACGTTGAAGCTTGAGCTGACACCACAAAGGGCAACGTCAAATGCAAAACATTACATAACCAAAAACATGAGTTAAGTGTCTACATCACAAGACAGCGTATTGTCTGAAAATTTTAAGTAAAACACCACGTTCTCCACCAGCATGCCTTGATCCACCACATACATCAGGATCCCTTTTATGCTCTTGACCTCTGATACTTCACCGTCCCCAGGATTTTTGATGATCGTTCCTTTTACCATTAAGCGGCAAATCAGTTGACTACTTTGAGGAATATACAAGCTCGCGGAGGAATTCAAGCATGTCGACAGTTTACTTTTCTTTCCTCCCCCACCTTAGTCACCAGAAATGTTGGTGTCTGGATAACGCAGATTGCGTTATGATTGGGTAGAGACCCCAAGATTGTGGAAATTTGTGAAGACCACGTCTGACTACGTAATTTAGATATGCGGATATACTTGTTGGGCAAGGGTAGGGAGACCCGGTGACCCTGATAATGTGATACATTTTGTAAGGCAATGAAGTTGTAGACGGAAAACGATGGGAGCCAATTGTCATTAAGCATGCACCAAAACATTGTGGCCAATAACCAACGAAAGCACAGTCGCCATGTCATTGCTAAATGCGATCAGTAACGCTTATGTGCGTACTAAAATTTTAATACTACATGTTTACTTGCTATACTCTCATTAAACGAAACCCTCAAATTACGCACGAATGTTATAATTTTGATGCAATGTGCTTACCTGTTTAATGAAAACCTAATCATAAGACGTGATACCAATATAACAGGAATGTGCTATGACTGAGAAACACGTGTTTGTTTGTTATACTTTCGGTAAACATGATTCCAATTACTTACTTGATGAATTGCGTGATGTGTAATATGATAACTTAAATATGTGCGATACATGTGTTCCAAACAACTATTTACGCTCCTTGAATAGAAGAGACCTAACTAACATGAACTTCTTCCTAGAAGATGTCGCATCAAGAGATCACCCGACTGACTGAGGCGGAATGGTTAGCGCACGCCTCTCAAGTCAGAGCTCGGCACGAGGTTCTTCGCTACAAACATGGCGAAGGTCCCTCAGGGAGAAACCTACCTAACGGTAATGTTTAAGTCACCTAAGACACATTACGACACGTTTGGAAAGTCCCCAAAGTGCCTTGCTAATACCTTTTGTGATGATGAATTCTTGAATACAGGTTGTACCTACCAGCATTTTCTAGAATGCAAACCCCTGAATTTCGGTGGCACGGAAGGTGCCATAGCTTTTGTAAAATGGGCTGAGAATGTGGATGCCGTTGTGCGAATGAGTGGTTGCACGCCAGAGCAGCAGGTCCCGTACGTATCCGGATTGCTACAAGATGGAGCTCTGTTATGGTGGGACCGTAAGGTTCGAGAATTGGGCGAGGTTGTAGCATATGCGATGTCATGGAGCGAGCTGAAAGAAATAATGCGGAAGGAGTATTGTTCTCAGAAGGATATCCAAGGGCTGGAACTAGAGTTCTGGGAGCTACAGAAGGAAGGTCCAGATGTGGTGAAGCACGTGCGAAGGCTTTACGATTTGTCGCGAGTCGTTCCGTACCTAGTGGAACCCAAGTTGAAGAGAATGGAGCAATCCATTTGGGAACTGACACCTCAAGCCTTGAGCTTGATGATGGTATCAACGCCACCATCACCCGTGATTGCCCATGTGATAGGACTGGAGCTCACTAAGGAAGCATTTAGATTGGTGAAACTTTCAATCCCGGACGAGAAGAAGGAAACACCAGTGGAGACATCTGGGAAGAACAAAAGAAAGCTCGGTGAATTTCAGGGAGGTGATCAGGCAAATGAAAAGAATAAGGCCACAAAGGGAAAGATGTACCTGGGTAATCTACCTAAGTGCGAGAAATACCAGCGCCATCATAACGGGCGATGCGGTAATAGTAAGTGTGACAACTACGGTAAAAAGGGACACATCAGGGAGACGTGTTGGCAGGAGACGAAAAGAGGAAAGGAAGAAAGGGAAGGTTATAACTGCGGTAGTATGGGGCACCTTGGGAAGGATTGCCCAAGGGAGATTAACCAAGACCATGAAGGAGCATCCAACACCGGAGCTAGTGAAGCATGCCAGGATCCAGATATGGTCGCTGGTACGTTCTTTATCAACCCAAAATTTTGCATCCACGTTATTCGATAACAGTGCCGACCATAGCCCCGCATCTCATGAATTTAGGAATCTTCTTAGTTAGTAAAGAGTAAGTTAGACGACCCACTCTTAATGAGGCTGGTTAATAAACGACTTCGACGTAGTAACTAGGATGAACCCGCGGTCGAGCAACCAAGCGGAGAATCGTTATCCGCATCCCGGAGTCGAACGACGAAGCAATCGTGACTAATGAGGCAAGATACGCCTCTACAAACTACAAATTGCTTGAAGGCATGGAGGATGTTGCGTAAAGAGTATGTTGTTTTATGGCCATGTCGGGGGCAGGAGGAGCTGAAGAACTAAGCCCGAAGATCTTCTTATTACAAGGAAATGCCCTAAGGTCTTCCCCGAGGATTTGCCAGAATGTTCTCTCCCACGGCTAATCCCGTTCACACCAGATAAATTCCCGGCGTTGCACCTGCAGTCAATACCCCTCAATGACTTACATCTTCGAGAATGCAAGGATTGACAGTGAAGTTTCAGAAGTCGATGGAGAAGGAAGATAACAGACCAAAATCACCTGTTGGGTAACCCCGTTTCTGCTCGCCGAAAAGAAGGACGGAGATTTTCAAGTAAGCGTCAGCTACCAAGAGCCGAACGAGCTAACCCGCCAGAGTTAGTGACTCTTGCTAAAAATTTGCGGACCCCTTACATAACTGACGTTGAGGACCCAACTACTACTACACGACTGATCGACGATCAAACATCGTTAGCGGAGAAATTCAGGGAGTATACCAGGATGAAATTGTGGGACAATGATTGTGCTTAGACATAAACAAAATGCTGCTTCCTACACAATGTATAAACCAGATCCACACGAGATGCGGAATCCAGAGAAACTAGAAGCCTTACATCTAGGAACCATATCTGTCAACTCAATCAAACATCATTAACTTGACCAACTTGTCATTGCAGTTAACGAACCATAAAGTACTTAAATTTTCTTCCGTTGAAGTCTTCACTTTCACTTCTAACAAGTAGAAATTTGCATTTCTACTCCCCTCAAGTAGTTGCATCACGTTGTTTTCCTTCGCTGAGAGCGAACACACGTTTGCTTCGTATATTTGGTCACTTCTTCGTTTTGGTAAGAACGCATCGCTTCATTACTTGAAAACCTATATATAACCCATGCACCATTTGCTACGCATGCGGTTTCGTTTCAAATAAACGCTTCATAAATGTTCAGATATTATGTCGTCAAATCTAATTACCAGTTTGTGATTCGAATGACCTACATTTTTGTCACTGTTAACTCTTTTGTTGTCAAGTCAACACACTTTTTGAAACTACCTTCTTTCAAGTTACATGTTTGCTATCATGTCAAGATTTCCTTGTTGATATGCACGATTATTGTTTGGTTACGTTGAAACTAGGTTCAACTGCTGGAACTTATCCAGTTCACATGTTTGATTTGAGACACCATATGATGTATTGAGAGCATCATGTTCTAATACTTTGGCACAGATTCTTTTGTCTTAAGTTGTAGTAGACTCATTTGGTCTATGACTCCACTAAAACGTTGATAGATTTCGATGCCTTACAGTGATACTTTCACAGAATTGAAGCTTGCGCTTATCTGACTACTCACTTCGTACACGGATTTAATTGATTATTTGACACTTGCGTGCTGAGTCAAAGGTACATAAATTCATTTCATATCATGGTGTACTTCCTAATGATTCTTTCGTTATCAGTCAAATGCCTTGCAGTACTTAGTTTCATCTTCCGGCCTGTTTCGGTACACCTTCATCTGGTTTCAAACTCGGTGATTTTGTTCAGTCACCGCTATTTCGAATCTTGTCGTTGTGATACCTTGTGGTGTCATTACAAACTTGTAGCTTGCGCTAATCATAGTCAACTGTTTCACACAAAACTGCATATTCTTTTGTTCGACCCGCCATTTAAACATTTCCGATGCAACTACAAATCAAGGTAAGAATACATCAGATTCGCTTGTATTCACTCGGCGTAATCTCGCAATTCGAAATTTACTACACACTAAACTTTACCATTCACCTACCCGGGAGTTGACAGATCAATACGCCGTTTCATTTAAGTTGTTAATTTTTGAATTTATATAGCGAGCGCTCTGTTTCGTGAAAACTCGCTTGGAAACTGCGATCGATCGCTTGAGGACCTTATTAGTTGGAGCTCCTCTCTTGTGGACCCCCTGCTAGCTGGAATACTTTAGGCTATACGTCAAATACATTTTGTACTTCTGACATCTACTGCTATGAGCACCCACCTTCTTAACCCTAGGGTACGGGTTGTTATATATTCTTGGACTCACCAAGTGTGAGTAAGGTTTGATTCGGTTTGATGATTATCTACCTCGATGTTATTTATCTATATACATGTGTGACGTAACCATAAGGAGTTAAGGTAGTACAAATTTCGGGGACGAAATTTCTTTAACGGGGGGAGAATGTGACAACCCTCACCAAACCAGGTATCCGTACGATTAATTTATATTTAATTACTGCTTAATTATTGTGCTTACTTACAGTTGTAAATAAACTTCTATATGATTTCTGGAATATATATAACCATGCCTCATACTATCTTTGCTGTTACTCTATTATTTACATACCGAACTTTAGTAACAACCTTGATGCACAAAAGCACAGTAGCACAATGAACGGATAACCCATTTAACACGCTGATATAGCTAGCACCAGGCAGACACTGCCTCTAAGGCCTGTATGAGCCAGAGATAGTTTACTACACCTGTGGAAAGTGTAGGGAAGTGAGGATTGTAGAACTGCGTCACTAGGTGATAATTATAGTGACCGGATGTGCCTAAAACGTACTTTAAGTACAAAATTCAGCACTTTAAATAAAATTCAGCATTAAGCTACCTAGTAAAGTGCCAAAACATGAGGAAAATATTACTAGACACTTTCCAAAGTGTCGGGAATAAATTGTGTCACCAAAAATAATAATAACGACACTCTAAAGCCTTGTTAAGCACTTTAACGGATCACTATCCAACCGAACAATCGGACTTTATCCGGAACATAAAAATATTGTCATCAACATTGTTTTTCTTTTTCTGAGCCAGTTAGGGTCCCTGAACACCCTAACACCCGCTAAAATGCATAACATACTAGTAAGTGGTTTAACCTCCTAATCACCTAACTAATACTTAACACTTAGTTGGAATTGAACTAGGAGACCCCCCCCCCCCTAACCGAACTCGTCCCCAAGGGGACACCCTTGTCCTTTATTTGATTTTTATAATCTTGTTGTCTAATATCAAGTAGACATGATATCCTTTGGTTAAACTTGAAAGAAATGTCTATAAGTAACTAACCTAAACCCACCATATCATTTCACCACACAACTCAACAACACAATTCTCTCTCCCTCTCTTGCCCATTTCGGCCGAGAACCACCCACCATCCATCCATCATTTTCGATTTCCATCTTCCCATTCCATCTATGTTGTGCCGATCTATGTTGTGGTAGCTCGGATCATCATCTAACCCGGATTAGTCATGTTCATAGATCATGGCTTAGAGTATGTTAAAGTATGAAAAAGGGTTAAATGATGAAACTCTACTACACATTAGACATGAACTTGTGTAAAATCAATTTTCTTAAGAAATAGTGTTCTAAACTAGTAGATCTACGGATCTACAAGTGGTATTTTCAAAGGACCAATCGTCAAACGAAAACATACTTTTAAAACCGAATCTTTCATGAACAAGAGTGATTTTGTAAACACACAAGTGCGTAAACACTTGTGTAACACAAAGTTTCGACAAAAGAACTACTTTCGTAAATATTGACAAGAAGTTGTAAAGACGAAACTTCTTTAAAAACAAGATTTTCAAGAAACCAAATTGATCTATACGAAGATCCCCTAAAAATAATGGAAAGATTACTACATATTTTGGATAAACCACAAGTTCATGTATTTTCGCGATTTATATATTTTTTTGACTAGTTTGATGGTTTGGATATTGTTGTTGTTGAAAGAGAAAATTTTTGATTTGGATTTTAAAAGAAAATGACACGCTTGAAAGCGTGGCCACCTCTAGTTACAGGGGAAACTCTGGCGAAATTTTTCCAAAAACCTAACACTTGAAAAATATTTTCACCACAAGTGTTATAAATATATTTCCAACTTGTTTTCAAAATATAAATTTCGCCACGATTTTATTTACAAAATTTCTAAGTGCCGGAGGTGGAATTTTCACAAAATAAAACTGGATAAATATATATTTGATATATATATATTTTTCGTAACAACGCTTGTGTAGATTTTTTTTTATGATTACTTTGTGAACTACACAAATATTATTTTTAGGGTAAAAATAATATTACCAAATGTTAACAATTCCAAAATAATACGAACGCCTTCACAATAATTATTTAAGTTACACCGGTAATTATTATTACCACCCGAACAGTTCAATGTAACTTACGTATTTTCAGAAAACACAATAAATGTAGGATATTATTTTGGAAAAATATATGGATTAAAATATAATATTTTTGGGAAAAATATTTATATTTTGGAGTTAGAAATAAAATATATTTTAAGTGAGACTTAATAATATATTTCGAATTTTACGAACGCACATGTATTAAAGCCCCCATCCTTGGGAAGGAATATATTTACCAAATACTTACTAAGTGTAATTACGGAATAGTTGTCAGCTAACTATTTCCCAAAGACATTAAACCTTAAACTAAGGCACGACCGTCCGTCTAATAGAAGTTAGTACGTGCAGGTCGTCGCACAGCAGATTGATCAGGAGATTTTCTTGATAGAGACGCACCACTGTGAGTTCATGTCCCCCTTTTCTCTTAACTGTTTTCAGTTTTCTAAACCGCGGGGGTGAAATACATGTTACTATGATTACAAGTGCTTTTTGCATTGTATGAATAGCGTAAGGAGGGTTATTATTTAGATCATGTGAGTGGGTAGGCGGAAACTTGAGGCCATTAATCCTCATAGTAGGACCGAGGGACAGTAGCGGTAGATCTATCTGGGTGTAGCGAGCCCAGCCCCAGGCCCAGCGTAACGGACCTCGGGGTGACTTTGTACCCAACGCAAAATATGCTAGGTTTGAGTCTTCCTACTTGCACTTCACACATATCAATGGCCTTGCAAACCATTGGTGATCTCTTTTTCCTTATTTGCTACATACCAGGATTTTATACTTACAAAGGTTTTACTTGCTCACTACACATGAACTTGCTCAACAATTTTTGTTGATTTTTCCAACTTACATGTATTTCAGGTAATTAAGGATCTGGCATGGTATGCTACGTTTTCACGCTGCATAAGAGAAATAAGGTCATCCAAGTTTAGGGGTCGTGGCTCTTGCCTGGACGAGCCACCGCTCTTAAACTACGTCTGCCTTATGTTTGTGGTTATGAATTCTGAACAATGTTTTTATGTTCTTAGGTTGTAATCTCCGTTGCATGTGTCGGTACTTTAAAACAATGTTGTGGTACTTTTACTTTGAAACTTAAATCAATGGATGATCTTGCATGGTTTTATTTTCATATAGCTTTGTTATGATTAAGCTATGGTATTAAGAAGTCACGCCAAATTAACCATGCTTCCGCAAAGCCAGGGTGTGACAGCAAAACCAAAATCTAATCGAGTCACGACAAATAAATGCAAATCTTCGAGCTAATTTGGTAGAACATATTTCAACACTTCCTAGACTTGACAACATTGAAGATGAAGATCAAGATGATTGATTTTTTTTTTGATGTAATGTATTTTTTTTGTAGTTATTTAATATTAATTAAATAGGTATTTTTAAAATTAATATATTAAATTATATGATTAAAATAAAAAAGGTGCCAACCCGCCTCCCCAGTCTAATTCTTAAAAGGACTAATGGAGCCCACAAGTGTTACGTGTGAAACAGACACACAATAAAAATCTAATCGAGTCACGACAAATAAATGCAAATCTTCGAGCTGATTTGGTAGAACATATTTCAACATTTCCTAGATTTGACAACAATGAAGATGAATATCAAGTTGATTGATTTTTTTTTTTTTGTGATGTAACGTATTTTTTGTAGTTATTTAATATTAATTAAATAGGTATTTTTAAAATTAATATATTATATTATATGATTAAAATAAAAAAAAGGTGCCACCCAACCCCCCCCCCCCTCCCGGTCTAATTCTTAAAAGGATGTTAGCCTCCACTAATTGTTTTTTAATATACACATAACTAGGTTATAACCCCGTGTAATACACGGGTTGAATAAATAAATTTTATATACTAAATAATAAAACAATATATCTTTAAAAACCTCATTTATTGCACGGGTTGAATAAATATAATTTTATATATTAAATATAAAAGGTTAAGAACCATATTATACGGGTTAAATAAATGTAATTTTATATATACCAAATAAAAAAGTTATATCTTTAAAACCACGTGTATTACACGGGTTGAATAAATGTAATTCTGTATATCAAATAATAAAAAATTACATCTTTAAAAATATGTGCATTACACGGTTTGAATAAATGTAATTTTCTGTACTAAATAAAAAAATATATCCTTAAAACCCCCGTGTATTGTACACATTGAATAAATCTAATTTTATATATCAAATAATAAAAAGTTATATCTTAAAAAACCTCATGTATTACATGGGCCGAGTAAATGTAATTTTCTGTAGAGAAAATACAAATATTAAATATATTAATACAAAGTTTGGTTTTCGTGATAAAAATAGATTATTCTGTTGTTGCAAAATTTGTTAAAAAAGTCTCAATAAATTTAACCCTTTATTTAAAACTCCGTAAATGTATAAATAATAAATAATAAATAATATTAGTTAATTTTATAAGTTTCATAAAATCTATTTGATACCAAAGTAAACAAAATGTTTAAATATAATTAATTCAAATAAATAATATTATAAATGAGAAGGAGATTAAACTAAATAATAATTATCCATAAGATATTAAACTAATAATATTTAGTAGGAGCGTTATTTATAATTAATTAGAAAAGATTAAACTAAAATAACAATTATCTATAAGAGATGGTCTAATATGATGACAAGTGTCCCGAAAGTGGTTTCTTTTATTATATAGTTAGATTAGATTAGATTAGATTAGATGTAATAGATGAGAAAATTACGGGTCAAATCATTATTAAATAACTAATTATATCCACCTTAACTAATTGCATGTTAGATATACGACTTTGCCAATTAATTATACGTTAATTATTACATTTAGGAAATATTTTCTCTATTAAAAACAAAACAGAAAATCTTTCAATAATATTTAATATTGGGTTGAAATTTTGATCTCTCTTTTATTAATTACAGAGATTGAAATGCTATTAGAAAACCACATATAACACTAGGGATAAGATCGGTACTCTACCGGATTCCTTTAGAAAACTGCATATAACAATAGGGTTGAGATCGGTACTGTATAGATACTGATATCGAAATTGAGGAAAAGCGGGGACCGAATACCGTATCACATAAAATCGGTTCGGGACCGGTATCAGTTTTTCAGTACTTTACCGCATTGGTACCGCTTTGGTGTTTTCTATTATTTTACCTAATCTCTATAACCGATGGATACGAACCATTCTATTACATATAAGTTTAAATATATATACTATATAATAAAAGAAACCTGATTTTGGACACGTGTCATTTATTGAAGATGTCTACATTTGTAATTTCCTACCTTTTCAAATATAATAGATAATAATTGAATTAAAATTATAGAAAATTTGAGAAAATAAATATTTAATTTTTTTTAATAAGGTTCATAAAAATCGATAGAAAATAAATATTTAAAAAAATAACTAAATTAATTTAATTAAAAACTTAATAGGATCGAGAAAAATAATTAAAAGTTAAATTAAAAAAATCTATTGTAAAGTTGATTAGTTGTTATTTTTAGAAAATTACAAAAATAGTTTAGTAAAACACATAGCAAAGTTGGAAACTATAAATATCTGAAATATAGCTAAACTTTAATTAAATTATAAACATAGCAAAATTTGAAGAAAAATCAAGAAAATTAGTATGAAAAATACTAAAAAATAACAAAAATATTTGTTTGAATAAATGTTTAAAAAAGAATTTAATAAGCATCATAGTCAACCAAAGTCAATATTAGTTTGTTCAGAGACAAACTTGGCCATTTTTTGGCAATGGGTGTTTTTGTGACTGCATTAGCTAAAGTATGTGATGGATATGGTTTGGTCATCAATCGTCATGTAGGACTATTATTGAATTGCTATATCACATCATCCCTTTGCCTCATCCACCATGGTTGGCATGGATTAAACCATGACAACCATGGGCCTCCTTTCTTTTTTCAATATTTTCTTTTCTTTTTTCACAAAAATAAAATAAAATAAGAGAATAGTGGTTTGGGTCATGACCACACCCTTAGGGTAGTGGTTTTGAATGATGGAATAAAAGTGAGTGACGTGGCGCTGATGTGAAGGGTCATGGAGACCATGAAAGTCATGACCACACCCTATAGCCTTAGAACGAGTATGACATGAGCCCATGGGTGTTTGGGGGTGTTCTTGCATTAGAGGAAAAATCCATGAATGTAATATTCTTGTTTCGAAAATCTACAACATACTTTATCAACAAAGGGTTAGGATTGATAATACACTTTATATCTCTCATGTATAATTTATATTTATAGTATATAATAAAAGAAACCACTTTGCGGACGCATGTCGCTTTATGAGGTGGTCTTAAATAAAATTTGTAGAACAAATTTTGATGATAAAGATAAAGATAAGTGATAACCAAATATTAATTATTAAAATTAAAAGATTTTGATGATAATAATAAGGATAACTGATAACCATATATTAATTAATAAAATTAAAAACTATATATGAACGTTTTTATTATTTATAAAGATAAAGATAGTTTTAATTTTTTATATAAAAGTTTATAATCTTTATCTTTATTTACTATCTAATAACCGACGGGTAATGAACCTGATGACGAACCGGACTCAATTAAGAATTATTTCCAAATTCCAATCAATCACAAGTAGTTCAAAAGGAGCAAAAAAAATATTTGTTGTTAATTCCTCTACCACTACTCTACTAATCTAATCAAATATGAAAGTAAAACTATAACATCGTACATGAAAATTAAAAAAAAAATTAACATTTTTTTCTTTTAACGTTTTCTTTTACTTTTTCCGCTTATTAATAACTATTTAAGTTAAAATTTCATCGATTTAACCATGCGTAATACTTAAGTTTCTAACCTATTAATAAATAAATAAAAAATAAAGTAAAATGTTAACTTGTGTATTACATAATTTCTAACCTAATAATAAATAAATAAATAAAAAATAAAGTAAAATGTTATAATACATCAAAGTTCGATTTTTTAAAAAACATATCTTGACGACCATATGTGTTAGCCAATTATATTATATTTAATCAACTCGTGTAATACACGTTTTTATTCAACCCATGCAATACACGTTTTTAAGGATGTAACTTTTTTATAAAGTTATATTTATTCAACCCGTGTAATACACGGGGTTATAACCTAGTTATCATAATAGTAAATGCGATGAACAACTTAAAAGAAAAATCATGGAGAATGGAGATAAGATATCAATTTGGAATTCAAATCTAAATGGAAAATAACAATGTAACGAAAAATTTATAATGAATGAGTGCAACAATTATATGTTTAGTTTACAAAAATAATAAACAAATAAATTGATTGTAAACAATGTTCAACTAAACAAATATTTAACTGATTTACAAGAAAAAAAATACATCACCCAAATTAATCACATAGCTGCAAAAAACCTCTTGGAATTCGTTAGTAAAATTCGGTACTAATATCATTATTTACCGATACCAAAATTCGAAAAATCTAATGTCAATACCGATACGTTTATGATTAGTACGGTACTGATAAAGTACCGATACGATACCAATATTTCGATAAAAATCTCATCCCTATATAACACACTATAGTTTTCCAACTAAGTATCACACGCAATAGTATTCCCTCAAAATTTTGAACATATCAGCTTTGAAACCCAACAGAAAAACAAAAAAAATAAAAAGTAAAAATAAAATGCAATTATCTATTGGTATAGCAAAAGATAACTGGACCGGAGAAAAAGAGTTTTACCGACCAATTGTCGAGGACCACCGATAAGTTTAATCTTTGTTGTTGTCGAAGAGAACTATTTTTTCGAAGAATGTTTTCGCGGCCAATATAACATCTAAAAAATCCAATTTATACAAACGTATTAATTAAATAAACAACTAAATGAGATGTTGATGACTATTAAAAGCTAAAAGATTTACATGGATTAATTTAATAAAACTTTTTTTTTTCAATAAATAATAGGGTTAAATTAAATTGGAAATGTCTTTCCCACTTCATGCCTCCTATAAAGCCCACATGAGTGGTGCTAGGGTATTATCATGTCGCTTCATGCCCCTATAATGCTCATTACTTATGGTCTAACAAAAATAGATAAAGGTTAAGTGATTTGCATTATCCAAGGTTTAGAGTAAAAATAATAAATTAAATATTATTTCAGTCCTTGTGCGCCTCCGGCTATTCTAGCTGCGGCGCGACAGGCTCAGCTTGAGGCTCTGGGTCTAGCTCAGCCTCAAGATCGGGCTCAGAATCAGGCTTAGCCTCCGCCTCTGCCTCCGTCGCATTCGCCTCCGGCTGATCACGTCACTGACGACGAGACCCCGCCACCTCCGCACCCGTCGCAGTACCCACAACACGTCTATACTGACCTGCCTCCTGCTGCGCAGGCGGTGGCTCGGGACTTCAATCGGCGCATCCGACGTTCTGAGCGATACCAGATGTGGATCATAGAGACGCTCATGGAGCTCCGGGCTCACGCGGGATTGCCGCCCCATCCACTGCCACCGTCCCCACCGCTAGAGGATCAGTAGCTTTAGTTTTTATTTTATATTAGACATTCACGTTAGACGACAGTTATAAATCAACTTTAAATTGTATATGTTTTATAAAAATAAAACAAAAATCTATAACTTTTCAACAAAAAAACACAACCAAACAACAAACCAACACTCCACTTTTTCCATCAAAACCCCATTTTTTTCACCAAAAAACAAATAGACACACTTAAGCGCGGCGTTTTGGCCAAAGCCAGCACTTAGGTACAAGGTCAATAGAAAAGGTCTAACAGACTCAGACCTTGTCTGTTGACTTTATATCTAAACGTTACGCTTCAGTGTGTGTAAAAAGCCAATAGACATGTATAAATAGCCAACGCCAAAGATTATGAGGTGTGAAGAAGAAACTTAAGGGGAATACGAAGCCCAACTTATAAAAAAGCGTATTTGTTGGAGTCATCGGACCTTTAACTCTCAAAAGTCTTTTTCATATCATTTTTTAAAGTCTTTTTTATATACAAATGATGTTCATTTTCTTGTAGCTGACACGGAACCTAAGTTCAAACCTTTTTAATTAACTATAAAATATTTATTAAAACTACGTTTCACCTAACCCTTGTATTTATTAAAAACTACATTTCACCAAACCCTTGTAAGTTGTAATTATAATAGGATATACATCAGCCTCCAATAATTGCATTTCAGGTATAAAAAAATATAAGGCTAGAAGGTATGGTGATGGTCCTTCAAGGGAGGATGAGCCGCCACGTAGTCGCCACGTCATAGTCCTCCCAAGGATGGTCCATCCCATAAAACTAGAGGGTATGGAGGATGGTCCTAGATGATCCTACCCCACCACTTTTATGTTTTTTTTAATCTTCTACTTTTTTTTTAACATTTAACAAATAAACCAACAAAATATTTTCATTAATATTAAAAAACATTACATAAACTTAAAAAAAACATAAACTTAAAAAAACTTAATATATTAAAATAAGCTACTAGTCTTCGTCTTCCATGTCGTCGTCGGGTTCGTTTTGAGCGTTCTTCCAAATGTACTCCACCAAGTCCGCTTGTAGGTTATGATGTGTGTACTCGTTACGTAGAGCGAACATGTTCAAATCTTGTTGTTCCCCACTAACTGGAACAGAATTTCCAGTGGACGCGTTTTCGTCGTACTCGCATATCGCTCTACCTTCGTCTTCAATGATCATGTTATGAAGGATGATACAAGCGTACATAATGTGTCGTAACCTCTTTGGTGTAGCCGAACATGCTGGATGTTCAATGATTTGGATTTTTTTTTGTAGAACACCAAAAGCCCGTTCAATATCTTTTCTCGCACCCTCTTGATACTTCGCAATTTTTTTCTTTTTTCATCTGTTGGGTGCGGAATAGTTTTAACGATTGTCGAGTACGTTGGGTATATTCCATCGGCTAGGTAGTAACCTCGCCTGTATTCCACCCCCGAAACCGTAAAACTTGTGTCTGGATCTGTACCCGCCACTACATCCTCAAATATCTGTGACTGGTATATGATGTTAAGGTCATTGAGCGAACCAGGTAGACCAAAAAGAGCATGCCAGATCCAGAGATCCTGTGACGCAACAGACTCTAGAATAATAGTCGGATGTCCATGATCTCCCTTAGTATACTGACCTTGCCAGACAACTGGGCAATTCTGCCACGGCCAGTGCATGCAATCAATGCTCCCGAGCATTCCTGAGAAACCATGTCTCTGTTCGTGTACTTCATATAATTTTTGAACGTCGTTTGCGTTCGGTTTCCGCAGGTATCTTTTGCTATACAATTTGACAACCCATTCGCAAAACTTGTGCAAACATAGACGTGCGGTTCTTTTAGACATCCTTATATACTCGTCTAATGCATAGGGTGCATAACCGTATGCCAATTGGCGAATGACCGACGTACATTTTTGTAAATTACTGAAACCCCTTTGCCCCCTAGCGTCGTTTCGCAGTGTAAAAAATGGATCAGACTGGGCCATGTCGCCTGCGATACGTAAAAAAAATGGACGACTCATGCGGAACCGACGTCGAAAAATCTCGGCTGGGTACACGGGTTCGTTGGCAAAATAATCGGCTACTAGTTTATCGTGGGCGGCTATAAATGTAAAACGAAACATAAATGAAATTAATTATAAATTACATTTTCAAATCTATATAAAACTTAAGGAAAAAATAGTAAAGTACCTTCTTGGTCTCGGTTTAATTTTGCTCGTCTAGTTAGGCGTTGGGACGACGCTTCATCACCCGCCATGAAGACCTGATCCGCGTTCATAATCATGTTGTGCATAATTGCATCATCTTCCGAAGATGATGAATACCACGTAGACGAAGAAGATGAAGAAATTGAAGAAATGGAAGAAATGGAAGAAGGTGAAGCCATGATAATTTTTTAGAGAGATATGGGATGGTAGTGGGTAAAAATTGGTATAAAAATTGATGAGTTTTTATAAAAAGGGAAGAGGGGTTATAAAATGTGTGAGAGATATGAGATTGTAGTGGGTGAAAAGTTGTGAAAAATGGTGTAAGAGAGGTGAGTATTTATAAAAGTGGGAGTGAAATGGGTATTTTTTTTTAAAATAACCGTTGCCTTTTTGAATTAAATGAGAATTTAATTTTTTTAAACGGCTACATTTGACTGGGGCCCACTGTCACGGCCCCCGTGCCCGGTTTGACCCGGTCCAGGAGCCGCGGGACAGAAAACCCGTGGTATTCATGTTTACAGCGGAAGTCTTATCAGGATCGTTTTAAACTTGAAAATGCCCGAGTATTATTTATTTATAATTCGGGATAAACCCCGTAATTTACAGTGGAGGAATTTCATAATTCCTCTATTTTACAAACATGTTTATTTATTTATTCGAGCCACTACTTTAAGCTTCGGAGTGCTCCTGAGCACTTGTACTTTGATTCAAAGTAGATCGCCTGAAACATGTTGTAAAAATATTTTATCAGCGGGGAAATACTGAGTGAATCATTCATTTTAAATAAAATGACACGTTGTTATAATTTACAGTATTAAGGGAGATTACAATGTTTCTATCAACCAATTACCCCAAATTGGTATTTGTCACTCGACTCGTTTCTGTGACTATGGTCATATCACCCATTGGCTAACTCGTTGTCCAATGGTGAAGATTATCAAGTAATGTATACAAAACCCCACATACCGGCAGTAATTGACGATTACATAAACTTAATCCCTGTAATTATAACTTTAAAACTAATCATGATTTGAAAGCAAATTTGGTAAAAAGAAAATGACTCACATTGCAAGTTTAGATGGGCAGTGTTTAGCCTACTGATAAGCCGAATAACCTAGTTTAAACAATAATGCACACGAACCAGGTTAGTAACTAATACAGCATTTACGATAACTCACGAGATACAACCCTCACAACGAATGACAAAGTGCGACACTTAAATATCCAGCGGATTCGCAACGAATAACAGAGCATAGCCCGGATTTGGGCAATACCCAAATATCCTGTCGGAATCACGACGAATAACAAAGTATAACCCTAATGCGGGCAGCACTTAAACATCCATTGGATAGTTTCAATCGATCGGATATTTAATCGTAGCAGCGATCGAGTTATTACCCGGTATCGTAGCAGCGCCTCGCTATATGAAAATATATTTTTTTGACAGTAGAACTTCGTTTACAAAAGATTTCGTCGACACCAGAAGACTGCCTGGGACCTAAGCTATTTATAGGTGAAATTAAGGTCTGTCGCGACCCGCGTAAAACCTTAGCAACACCTTACGCGGCCCGCGTGACCGCCTAATCTAGGCGTAGGCTTGCTGGGTCATGGGCTAGGCTTGCCAGGTGGATTATACGTGGCCCAAATGGGTATCCGGTTATATTAGAGTTTGACGCGGCCCGCGTAAGGAATAGCTTAACCTTACGCGGCCCGCCTAAAACCCAAAATTCTTGTTTTCTTGATTTTTCAAGCTGGTTAGGGCTTTAGGGGTCCAGGTTTTCACGTATGAATAGATTAGGGAAGTTTTTGAAGGTCCTTACACCCACCATAATTAGTTCGTCGCAAACGGCAACATCTCGACGTTGAGGACGGGACGGGGGCCCGGGATGGTGTGTCGGCGTCGCCGGACCTCGACGGGGTGGGGGACGGTCCCCATACCCCTTAGCCTAAGACTTTGCCAATTATTTTTATGTTAGTTGTTACATGTTATTGCTCCAACATAAAAAGGTATTGTCGGTCTGGTAGTTAGATGAGATCAGGAATTACCCTGCTGAGAATTCGTGTACCCTGTTCAAGCTCGAAAAAACGTGTCCTTATGCCTTAACAAAATTGGGTATTAGATTCACTAAAGGTCTAAGCCTAATGTCAGTGGACTAGTAACTAATCTGAACCATAAGAATAGTTTTGTAAATGAGTCTATGTTGATGTTTGTATGGATATACCCTATTAATTTTTTTCTTTTACATATACATATCGGGTTTTTTTTTAAACGTGTCTTTCGAAATATCGGGCCCTGGTCGGTGGTCCTCGTCGCCCCACCCTCAGGGCCGCCCTTGCAATAATACAACATAAAAAAACGAAAATAAATAAATAAAGATAAATAAATACCTAACTAATTTGGCCATAATTTCAATCATATTATTAATAACTAGTAGTGCGACCCGTGTGCAAACACGGGTGGTTTTTAGAAAACCATGTATAACATATTTTAATAGAAAGTATAAATAGGTGTATAGATATTGTAATTTTTAGTTTAGTTTTTCGTTTGATTAATATTAAAACTCTGTTTGAGGTATATAAAACTCTGTTTGACTAAAGTGAACCATTGTTTGTAAAGGGTAATCTCTGTTACGCCAAATCATTATTTCTTAAAACTCTGTTTATAACTAAACAGAGGTTTCAAACATATGTTTCTCACACTACTGTTTGAAATCATAAACTCTGTTTCAAAAACAGAGATTACAAAAGGAAAAACAAACATCTGATTGACCAAAAATGAACATAAATTTAAGCTTTGTTTTCAAAAACCAAACCTCTGATTAATAAACATATTTTAGGTTTCAAAAGAGTATATCATTTGTTTGAGGTATCTAAAACTCTGTTCGATGAAAATCAACCACTGTTTGTAAAGGGTAATATCTGTTTTGCCAAATCACTGTTTCTAAAGACTCTATTTGTAACCAAACAGAGGTTTCAAACCACTTTTTGACCAAAGTCTGTTTGAGCAAAAGTCTGTTTTGACCAAAGTCTGTTTGACCAAAGTCTGTTTGACCAAGGTCAAACCACTGTTTGACCAAGGTCAAACTACTGTTTAAGTAAGGTCAAACCACTGTTGAGCAAAGTCTGTTTGACCAAAGTCAAACCACTGTTTGCAAAAAAAGGCAACCACTGTTTTCTCCATAAAACATTGTTTTAACCCAACAGTGGTTTCAATTTTCATCAATCTGTTGACCAAAGTCAACAGATGCATCAATCACTGTATCAACAGATGTATCAACTATGGCAGTTGGTGGAAGATGCATCGACTATGCATTCACAAAACTGTTTAAAGAGTAAAGACGAATAAATAATCACCTCTTGGCGCTATTTTACTTTTTACTAAGGTTATTTTTCCAACCATGCAATCATACTATTATATCACCAACAAAATTCCATACAGTACATTAAATTTAAAACAGCTTTTTGAAAATACTGTAAACCAAGCATTGTACTACACAAGCGACTATACTTAACCATTTTTAGTTATTACAACTACTTGGAAGTGATTTGAAAGACTCAAATGACTCTACTTAACCATCTGTCGACCAAAGTAAATGCATCCAGGACCTGGATCTTCACCCACACGCATACCGTTCACCACACATATCCCAAAATACCCTTCAGTTTGCCTTCTCATTACTCCCTAAATTACAACAAAAATGCACTCCAAAGTTAATTTTGAACATTGGCAGAGTTAGTAGAAAAAAATAATAATATACAACAAATTAATATATGATGGCAGCCTTGACTTGCTCATAAGTTGCCGCCTTCTCAATTCTTTTTAGTTAAAAAAAAAAAAAAACAAATCCGACCCACCCGCCCATTTTGCCACATCCGATTTCAGTTCTTTTTAGTTGAAAAACAGAGACACAAACCATGAACCATCATGCATCTGTATTTTCTCTAGGTATCTACTTGCACCCGTAAGGAAATATTTGATTTCTTTCCTTCTATGCTCGGGGTATAACTTCTTAAACAACACAAGGGTCAGGATTGATGATGATGTGCACTCAACATACATGATCAACAAATTTTAGAAGTATCTTGAAAATTCAAATTAACCGTGTAGATTATATATATATAATGTATGGAAATGGTAAATTATATTGACGTCTTACTCGGTCTTGGATGTGGCGGGAAAAGATCTAAAATGATTACGAATCTGCTTGTGACTCAGCGCTACCTGAATTGAACTGAGACAATAATATTAATATAAATACTTTTAATATATACGATTGGTATTCTTTCAAGACAGTGGATTTTTAAGACATCATATTAAACTAACAGCCACCCTCAGCGAAATTTAGATACTTCAGTCTATGCATTCCAAAGAGAATAATGTTTAGATTTTAGGTCACCCTAATTCAAAGTCCACCAAACATAAAAAAAATTCACCAAAAGGTCAACTTAGTCTTATAGTGCCATTTTTGCAATAAAAATACCACTTTAAACCATTTTCCCCAATGCTTACTTCCTAAAATCAGACAGTGTTGGTATAACGTTACTTCAAATTTCTTACCACTTTGCCATTTAGTTTTGTATTCTCTAAGCTAATAAAAACCAATTAAATCGAGCATATTCATATTGACTTTAGTAACAAAAAGGTGATAAATGGATTCATCTGCCAAGATTTGTTGCTTCATACGTCCACAAATGTAATATTTATAAACATTCAAATTCTTGAGTTTGAAAACCAAAAAAGACCCGAAATACTATTGACAAGTAAGGCTTCAAATTAGAGTAATGTACGAATAAAAAGCCTTGCCTTATTAAATTAGTAAGTAGCTTTCAGCTGTAACTTGCCCATCACATTATATCCTAGCTTCATCATGAAACCCACAAAGTTCAGCACTTCCGAACTGATTAAAGAAGACTGGCAAGTTAGATTGAATTTTACATCAACATCAATGAATACCAACAATATCTTTCTACAAAATTTATTACCTTTTCGGGAGAGTTCATGATCTCGTAATAGAAAACGGAGAAGTTCAGAGCCAAACCCAATCTAAAGGGATGCGTAGGAGATAATTCCTCTGCAGCAGTAGAAACCAACAGCTGTTTTGACAATTGTAACACCCCGTGTTTTCAAAAGTCAAAGTCAAAGTCAAGATTGAAGTCAAAGGAGGAAAAGACCGCTAATTGCGATCTGTCACTCCTTGTTCAACTACTGTTTTGACTTCTTTGACTGTAGATAGTCTATTTTATGCTTTCGTTAGTTGTATTATGTGGGTTAAGTGTTAATAATCAAAGTAATTGAATGTTTATCGATGCGAAACACTAAATGATTGTGAATAGTAGGAAGTAACAACGCGATAAAGTCAATTAATCAATAATCGATCTAATCAAATCATCATCGAACTCGAAACTCGAATTATGCAACTTTGGTATTATTATACGTGTGTGTGTGCCTTATGTGTTACTTGTGCGTGTTTACTTTATGTTATGTGTGTGGTAATCAATCGAAACTCGAATCGAAATCGAAACTCAATCGACTCAACCGAAATCGAATCGTGGTAATTAGTGGAGAAGAGATAGCGCGAGATATAGATGCTTGTATGTTAGATATAGTAGTTGGGATTAAAAGTAATTTGAATAGGAAACTCTATCGTACTTGCATCACCCTCAATCGAAATCGAAATATCAAAAATTGTAACACCAAAAAAAAAACGAGTTTGGTAATCAAACCACATTAATAGTAACGACGGGTAAAATACCGTTAATAGTAAAAAAAACTAACCCGGTAAATATTAGGAATTTAATTAAATAAACCTAATATTAATTGGAAAGAGGACGAATACTTTGAGAAAACGAAGTATATAAAAATATCCGAGTTAACAGGACTTAAAAATAAAACGGGTTATGACTTCCCCGAACCCACAAAGTAACTAGGAATATCAGCCTAGTTAAATATGTGCCTTTAAAACAATAAAGAAAACTTAGTTAATAATCCTTTTGTTAACTCCAGAAACTTGAGGGACTAAAAGGGGTAAAAGAGAAAATAGTTTTTATTAATTAAAACCAAAAACCCAAAACACACACACTGGGTGTGTGTTTTGGTCGCAGACAACACAAGGGGCGAACAGGGGCTCTTTGCTCAAACCCTATCTAGCCAAAAATCAAGAAATTAGTGATCACTCGGGTTAGAGAATCACAAGGTATGTCGAATTCTATCTTTTGGTGATGTTTCGAATTCATGGTGAATTATCATAAATGAAATTTTAGCTTGCATGATCAAAGTTTGGGTGAAATTTTGAATGATTCTATGTCTAGGAGTAAACCCTAGTCATTTATTTGTTGAATTGATGTTCATAATAGTGAATTCATGATTACCCGATTATGTGCTAAATGGGTTTTGAAGAAACATGATGAACCCTAGAATCATAATGGTTAAATTGTGTTAATAGAACTCCCTGAAGTTAGATTTGGGATTTAAATGTTGATTAGACACAAAAAAAAAAAAGAAAAATTGGGAAAAAATGTGAAACTTGGTAGAAATAACTAGTTATGAACTAGTTTATAAATGTGTAAAAAAATTATGCCTACTAGGTGTTTGTTAAAATGCCTAAGTGAAATCGCGCGTCTACTCGGTTGTAGGTAGAACTTGATTTGATTAGGCATCCGTAGGAATGCCTAATAACATGATAAAAAGGGGTTTCATTTACAGAAGAAAACCCGTAAATGTCGTCTAGTAAATGAAGTGTCTTTAATAATTAATGAGATCGCCTAAATGAGATATTGAACGCAAATATGCATTTCATACGATTAAGGGTAATTGATTTTTAAAAGCCAAAATTATCCAATGATGAAGTCGAATAGTGGTTTCGACATAAAAATTCGTAAGTTGGAATAGTCTATGTGATAATGGCTAATCTAACCGTCTTGCGAATTATAATGATAGATTAACACTTCACAAGCTAGGTGAAAGTTTGGGAAAGAAGCGGGTCAAACGAATCGAGTACGCGGGAAAAGAGCAAGGCTAAGAAAACGAAGTAAGTAAAGCTTACACTTCTCTATTAGATCATTTACTCGTTGAAGTTGTTATGATTATGATAAAACCATAAATTAATTATGGTGATCTGACGCGAAATCATGCGGGTCGGAATAAGTAAAAAGTGGGTAAAACGGTAATTCGGTCTTGAATAGACCGAATAAACAAGAGGTTGAGAAAAGACATATTATGGGATAAACCATAACGAGTAAAAAAAAGGTTAATACGGTAATTGGCCACGGGCGAACGGACCAATAATTGTTTTCTAAAAGACGCTCTACGGCGTAAAACATGATAAGCCAAAAAGAGAAAGAAATGATTTTTTTAGTAATATGATAACACGGCATAAACCGGGATGGGTACATGAATGGGATGGTAAATGAATACCATCTTACGATGAATAAATGGTCAAATGATTAAACGGGTCAAAAGGGGATGAAATCACCGATTGACATTAGTGATTAATGTTGTTGTCGAGTTTTATGTTGACAGGAACGAATAGCGCGTGAGACGCCGTTGTTATTGACTAACAACTTATATGATGAGGTATTAAAATGGGTCAATACTTTGACCCAAGCCAGGTACGCATGTTTAGAATTATAGCTAAAAGTGATATTTTGGTTAAATAATATCGGAAGTCCTTCGTCGCGCAAATGAAGGGCTAAAATTGACCAAAAAGCCCTTGAGGGGTAAATAGGGCAAACAACCTTTAAAGAGTTTTGAAATAAGCGTCTTGTTAAATTGAGTCCTTGGAATTCGTATAAAAATGGTGATAGGATGTAAACCAATAGAAGCATGATTTAAGTCTAAAAATGTAAAATACTCGTAACGGGTCAAAAAGAGTATATGTGCATAACGGGTTAAAACTTCTTAAGGAACCCGTAAAGTTAAATATTGAAAATTAGTAAACGGATATAACATGATGACCATGGGATTTTGAAGGAAAATAACAAATTAGTTTGGTAAAAGCATGAACGGGTCAAAAGTGTCATAGTTGAATATCAAGCCGAGAGCTTGAAATCTAAATTTTTGTGAATTCGGATGTTGGATTTTAACTCCATGTGATGGAGAATTAAATTACGAACGCGTAGGAAAAAGAATCATGTAAAACGGATCAATAACGAATGAGTTATGTCCGTTTTCGTGAAACTTGGGTTGGCTAGGAATTATACAGCAACAAATAAATAACTTGCTGTAAAAAAAGGGGGCTAGGTGGGGCGTCTAGCCCCCCCCCTGAATTCCAAAAATGTTTAATTTTGTTTGTTTGACCCATATAACTTGTTTAAACTTGTTATTTAACTATCAAAACTAACTTTTAAGTTGGTTTTGATCATAGGTGATCGCCAAGAGTGTCCGGATGAAGATCAAGCTCGAAGAAGAACTGAACACGATAAAGTTAAAAGCTTCCGCACGGCGTTTCGTCCTATCTCTTAAACGACTAACTCAAATTCATTACGATGTACTTAAACCTTTATTTGTAAAAGTTTTAAATTAACCGTATTTAGTAAAGTACATTTAATCATGATTACATGCTTATTTTAGTAAACAATACGAAAACCTTAAAATAATAACAAGGGTGTTACAAGTTGGTAATCAGAGCTCCAGGTTAAAGAATAAAGTGTGTTCGGTTAGAGGCTTGATCGCAAATCCGGTAAGTACATGTATATATCAATGGTTTAGTATGGTTAAAGTGTTGAGAACAACACATTGGGTTATCGTGTAATGCACGTTACACCAATCAAATCGGTAAAGAATAGACATAGTCAACGAAATTACGTGTGTTGACACGTATAGTGGAAAAGCTTTGTACTATAATACGGGCGATTATTGATGTCGACATCACTAACTTTTGTGAATGTTTTAATTGAAGGACTATCTCATTTGAAGATGACGAGGGTCGAACAAATTACGGATATGATAGAGGAACGGTCCGAGGTATGACAAGCAGAGCATATTCATCAAGGACTTAAATCGCGTAGCGTTCACGAACATGGTTAACGGCAAGAGAAACCCGTTAGGGCAAGCATTACCAAGTGCACATTTTAGATTTAATTGCACAAATAGCAATATGCAACAAACATGTAGAGGATGATTGTTGCATATGTAAATTAAGAGCTTGGAAAACCTGAATAGAATACCTATCCAGGATATTTTCCCAAGAAAGCTCAATAGAGGCGTTACTTACATGGGGTGTAATATGAAAATTATAAAAGGTTATGTATATCGGGTGTTGATCACTTACTCTGGCCAAGTAAGTAGTGAACACATGGTACCATGAACTTTTATGATGGACATACTTACATCCGATGTAGTAAGGACGGGGTGAATATGACAAATTAAAAAGTACCCAAATGAAACAAATGAACAAAATACTTGATAATAATGTAAACGCACAGCCGGGTGACGGAAGCGTATTACATTAGAATAATGAGCCCAAGAGAAGGGACAAAGATCAATGTAAATGATGTTATAAATAAATGACCTAAGGAAAATTTATGAAAATAAGTCATTTTGGACGAAAGAGCCATGGATGACAAAATGGGCAAGTAAAACCAAAGTATAGATGATCCGTCGGGTCATAAAAACAAAGGTATTGCCCACACGAAAAAGATAATCAAGGTTGTTAACTTTAGTCGTAGTAAAGCAAGGATAACGATGATAATTGTCACTCATAATTAATAAGGCCGCCAATGGTGGTCACGTAAAGAATAAAAGACACGGTCGAATAAAAGCGACGGATTTCGCTAAGACGACCAAGTAAACTGAAACGAAGTCTTAATGCATACCAGAAGGGTTGCAATGATAACGATTTCAGTAAAACACCCGGTTGATGGGTTAGAAATTAAACGCATGCGTAGACTGAGAGACGGGAACGCGGATGGAAAGTCAAAAGACTCGGGTTTCGGATCATGACTAAAAGACGATAAGAGGCTGTAAATAGAAATTTTGATAAATTACGTTCAACTATTTTAAAGTTGAACGGGTTGAATAAAGAATGAAATTTGGCATTTATAAGCAATGAAATTCCATACGAACAAGTCAAACGAATTAAATATATGATGACGCTTGCTAAAGTAAGTAAGCGCGAATCGAATAAATAAAAGCGTGAAATATTAATGAACCTATGTAATGGGTTTAAAAGAAATATAATTATGAACTGGGGAAAACGGTGAGCGTAGAACAAACTGACGCGTAAGCAACGTCAGAATTCATAAGGCGGAAGGTTAGTCCGGAAGTAAATGAATGAAGCCTTAGACTACGGTCAAGGCCAACTAAAGTTCAAAACGCGAAAACAAATGATTCCAAACATAACAAGGGATGCCTTGAAGCTATATAAGTATATATACATTTGAATATAAATACGAATAAAAGATGATCTACGGGATCATTATAACCTACGGGATTAAACGTAGTGTTAAGGTCTACGGGACCAAGAAGACTCTTGGGTCATAAGTAGAAAGAAACGAACCGCTAACATCTCACCTTAAAAAGGTGAAAAAAAAATCTAAAGAAATAGCCTACGAGGCTAAGTGAAAGAACCTACGAGTCAGTTGAGTTAAGTTTGGGAACTAATTTTAATTCCACGAATTAAATAATATCGGAAAGGAATAAATCCTCGGACTTAAAATTCCTAGAAGTTATAAAAGGATATAAGACAAGGTGAAGAGAAAACGTTAAACTAAAATTTAGTTTTAGTAAGAAATGACGTTTTAACAAATATAGGTATTATGAGAGAAATTAGGAAAAGGTTAATATTAAAGGATATAGGTCTTAACACCAATAGGTGTAAAACGATACATTCGAAAGAAAGAATTTCGAAAATGAAAAGTCGAAATAGACTGAAACATGACGTGATGTGATCACGGTCACAAAAGTGACATAGAATATAACGTGAGTTACAAGATATGAAATCATAAATACGCAACAGGCCGATGACGGTAATATAGTAAACCCGGGTGATGGGGTATAATGTAACCAGTGACTAACAAGTTTAATCGCCAAAATAAATAATCACTGAAGATGACGGAATCAAGCTGAAAGTAACGGCCCACGAGGCCTTACATATAATAGACATACGTGTCAATATAAATGAAAACTTTTGACCAAAAGAAACCGGTGCGTTGGAAACGAAACCTGGTTCGTTTGATTAAACCAATGAAATACGTAAATAAGGTTTCGGGGACGAAACCTCTTTAAGGGGGGTAGACTTGTAACACCCAAAACTAACGGGTTTGGTAATCAAACCATGTTAATAGTAACGACGGGTAAAATACCGTTAATGGTAAAAAAAAAAAAAAAAACTAACCCGGTAAATATTAGGAATTTAATTTAATAAACCTAATATTAATTGGAAAGAGGACGAATACTTTGAGAAAACGAAGTATATAAAAATATCCGAGTTAACAGGACTTAAAAATAAAACGGGTTATGACTTCCCCGAACCCACAAAGTAACTAGGAATATCAACCTAGTTAAATATGTGCCTTAAAAACAATAAAGAAAACTTAGTTAATAATCCTTTTGTTAACTCTAGAAACTTGAGGGACTAAAAGGGGTAAAAGAGAAAATAGTTTTTATTAATTAAAACCAAAAACCCAAACCACACACACTGGGTGTGTGTTTTGGTCGCAGACAACACAAGGGGCGAACAGGGGCTCTTTGCTCAAACCCTATCTAGCCAAAAATCAAGAAATTGGAAGGACAAATCAGTCCCAAATCGAAAACCAAGCTAAGATTAGTGATCACTCGGGTTAGAGAATCACAAGGATGTCGAATTCCATCTTTTGGTGATGTTTCGAATTCATGGTGAATTATCATAAATGCAATTTTAGCTGGCATGATCAAAGTTTGGGTGAATTAGGAATGATTCTATGTCTAGGAGTAAACCCTAGTCATTTATTTGTTGAATTGATGTTCATAATAGTGAATTCATGATTACCCGATTATGTGCTAAATGGGTTTTGTAGAAACATTATGAACCCTAGAATCATAATGGTTAAATTGTGTTAATAGAACTCCCTAAAGTTAGATTTGGGATTTAAATGTTGATTAGACACAAAAAAAAAATTGGGAAAAAGTGTGAAACTTGGTAGAAATAACTAGTTATGAACTAGTTTATAAATGGGTAAAAAAATTATGTGTCACACCCCGATTTCCACGTGTATCACCGGTGGGCCCGGTGGGGGATTACCGTGACGTAGTTGGCAACAATATAGTCAAACCACAATATATAAATGCACAGCGGAAGCATAAAGATAAATATAATTCAACCATTTACTGTAATATCCAAATGTATCACAAGTAGTTGAATAGTATCCACAGGATGGATCAAAATAAAATAAAATGTCGTTCAACAGATAAGACATCAAGCTTGCGAGACTTCTTAATGATGCTATGGAGCTAATGCCAGCCAATTACGTGTAGTACCTGCACTTAATCTTTTTGGGAAAATACGTCAGTTTACACTGGTAAATACGATCAACTGACTCATTTTGTAAATGATTGAAATTTGGTTTAGATGCACAAGGCATAAACATGTTTGTTTAACTTGGGAAAATTATTTAATATTATAATCTTGTGAACGAATTACATGTTCCTTCTTTGCGTTCAGTAGCCCGGATCGTGTCGGGTTAAAGATCAATAGACACACCACATTTGCGTAAAACCGAGGCGGGTAACCATCGGCTACGTCTTTTAATAGTATAGACATCAACCGGGTGTCGAGGTCGTGGCCATTTCGTAAAATGATGCCAAGGATATCCGGGACATGGTCATTAACCCCCCAAAGGCTTTTAAGTAACAAGACTGTTTAAATGAGCCGATCAAACTATTCAATTAACCACCTAAGCGATGGAATTATTTGATGCTCAATCAAGCGGTATTTTATATACCGTAACCCAAGCCCGTATAAGGGAAAATAAGTTAAAAGTATTTACCTTTGCAATGTATATTCCTTAATCAATTAAGTCACTGATATCTTTTACTGGGGCTCCTTATTCTGGAACGAAGGTTTTAAAATAACCTATTAGAATCCTAACGGGTCTTTATATTAGCCGCAGCCTAGACCGGTTAGTTTCGAGGGATAGATATGGTTTAATCGCGTGAAAGGCGAAAACCGAGAATGGAATGTGATTCTGACCCAACAAGTTCGGAGACTTGTTTTATATGGGTTTAATACTCACACTCTGGATTTTGGGGTCGAAACGATATGGTTTGACCCGTATCGGCTAATTTATGTAAACTAGTTACATAAGCCGAACCGTGCGCGCGATAGGCGCAACGGGTAACCGTAGGAGTCCTACACTGTTTTCCTAAGTCAATATACTTTAAAGAGGTTGTGGTATCAGTAGGATACCTTCCATAACGTCCGTAACGAGTTTTAGTTCATTATACGCCCCGTAGGGGTTTTCCGGTCATTTTAAAGACTTTCAAAAGGGATTTCTGAGTTCTATAGGAAACCTGAGTTTCCCGATTAGTTTAATAAGTTTAAAATATTTTATTTATTATTTAAAATCAGTAGCAACTAGAATCGGGTCAAAAGACCTTGTAGAACTCAAGTTTCGGCCGAAAAGGGCATATTCGGTATTTACCGAACCGTAGCCATAACCGCAGGTTATGAGCAGGTTAAAATTAATTAAAAATCTTTAAAAATCCCAAAATATTATTTTAATACAGTGGGTAAAAGTTTTGGTGACGGAATCTTGGTTTAGGTAGGCGTTATGCTAATTGCGCCGTTTATTACAAAAGTTTCTTATAAATGCGCTATTTAGCATAACTCCCATTCTAGACCTCGGATTGGCGTGAAACTTTAGGGACATGCTTAGAATTTAGTAAGCAAGGTTATGGTCCCTTCACGTGTCCGAAATACTCGTTTTATTTTAAAAAGGGCGTTACGGTCAACTTTTAAGTAATTAACGGAAATGCGTAAAGGACTCGAATAAACAATGAACCGGTCACAGAGGGTGATACCATCATGTGACCTGGTCCTAAGAGAGTCCTAAGGCATATCTACATTGTACTAAAACAGGTCAGAACTGGAGTCAAAGCAAAAGTCAAACTTTTGCGACATTCGGCTCCGAACCGGGTCAATATAGCCAATGGCCGAATCAAACGAGTTTAGACAAGTTTATATACTTAATATCATGTTTTATTATCATCAAAACAGGTTTCATGGCATATACATTACAGATTATGCACAAAGTTGCAAAACGACTTTCTGTTGACTTTTTGGGTGCACGTTTGACTCGACATTTGACATAGTTAGAGTGGTGATCATGGGGAACCCTTTCAGAGGTTTATTACCCACATAAACACCAACAAATAACTACCTTTGATTCGACATAAGACTAAGCCATTAAGGATTTATCTTGAAGTCAAACCGTAGTTACGACGGTTTGATTTCTAGCTATATTACTAAGCAAACAAGACCATAAATGCTCTAAACAACTTACAGAAGCTCGAGCACGATTTGGAATGCTAGAAGAAGAATTGGGAGCTTCAGAAATGATCAGAGAAGGTGTTTTGAGTTGTGATTGAGTTGTGAACTATGTAAGCCTATTTATAGTGTTCAACATGCCCTTAGATCATTATAACACATACTACAACTGAGTATGGATGATGGGCAGGTGGCCTAGAGTGTTATGGGTCGAGTAGAGGGTGCCCATGCCTCACTTATTGCATGTTTGATCCTTCACAAGCTCAAAAGGCATGCAAGTCCAAACTTTCTGCATCTGGGCGTCCCACGCGGCCCGCATGGGAGTTTAGGCACATTTTAACGCGGGCCGCCTGAAGTTTAAATTCAGACGTGATTAAAGAGGTGGCTCGCGGCCCGCCTCAACTTACTCTAAAACCTTACGCGGCCCGCGAGAGGTCAAGATTTTCAGATTTTTAAATCTTTTGTAATCATGATCAGAATCTGGTAATTAATAACGAAATCTTTCGTAATTATTAACCCGACCTTTCGGGTTTGAAGGGGTAACTTTGCGATTTGGCCCTCGATTATTTACAACTAAGGACCTCGTGTTATTTACCCGTATTGTTAAGTCCCCGGTTATCTTTGTTAATTATTCGGAAAGCCTTAACTTTCATTGTTGACGCTTTTAACCCTTCATGTACGAATTTGATCATAACTTTCTCGTTTTAAAACGGAACTTCGCGGAATTTACATAGTATATTCTAGTGAGCGTATTTTACTGTTACAAAGCCTCGGGTACGTCAAAGGGTCACTCAGAGGTATAATTAAACATGTTGACACAGTTAACTCCCGCAGCTTGTAATCTCTCACTTTCTTCCGCGTTCGTTTTCGTACGATCCATGATTTATTCGTTTGAAGGTACGTGCACCATTTAGGGTTACTATACAGTATACTTACCCTTGTTTGACATTTATAACCCTCGAATTTATATACTTTCAAGGTTTGTCAACATTAGCCCTTTATTGAATATAATACGCCACGTGTAACTTAAGACACGTGTCAATACATTATTGGACACAAAAATTCGAGGTGCTACATCCTCACCCCCTTAAAATAAATCTCGACCCGAGATTTACTCAAATAAATAGGGATATTTCTCTTTCATCGTGGATTCAACTTCCCACGTGAATTCGGGACCTCTACGGGCATCCCATTTAACTTTAACTATCGGCACATGTTTTCTTCGGAGCTTTTTCACCTGTCGGTCTTCAATCGACAAAGGCTTCTCCACAAACTTCAAGCTCTCATCTATATGCACATCCGTGTGTGGGATCACCAATGATTCATCGGCGAAGCACTTCTTTAGGTTGTAGATGTGGAACACATTATGAATTCCATTGAGCTCTTCCGGTAAGTTTAATTTATAGGCAACTGACCTGACCCGTTCGATAACCTCGAAAGGTCCTATGTATCGCGGGCTCAGTTTACCCTTCTTACCGAATCGCATCACCCCCTTCCAGGGTGATACTTTTAGTAATACCTTTTCACCTACCTCAAAGTGAAAATCCTTACGCTTCGGATCAGCGTAACTTTTCTGCCTATCACGGGCAGCCTTGAGACGTTCCCGAATCTGGACAATCTTGTCCGTTGTTTCGAAAACTATCTCTGGTCCTGATATTTGGACCTCTCCCACTTCCGCCCAACAAACAGGCGATCTACACTTCCTACCGTATAATGCCTCTAAGGGCGCAGCCTTAATGCTGGTATGGTAGCTATTGTTGTAGGAGAATTCGATTAGGGGTAGGTTCTTATCCCAACTACCGCCTAGATCGATAGCACATGCTCGCAGCATGTCCTCTAACGTCTGAATAGTACGCTCACTCTGACCGTCTGTCTGAGGATGGTAAGCCGTACTAAAGTTCAAACGCGTGCCCAAAGATTGCTGGAAACTTTTCCAGAAATGAGACGTGTATCTCGTATCTCGATCAGAGATAATAGACACAGGTATGCCATGTAAGGCCACAATCTTATCAACATACAGCTGGGCTAACGTATCGGAGCTATAGGTCTCCTTGATGGGTAAGAAATGAGCTGACTTAGTCAGTCGATCGACTATAACCCATATTGTGTCGTTTCCTTTGCTCGTTTTTGGTAACTTGGTGATAAAATCCATAGTTACACACTCCCATTTCCACTCAGGAAGTTCAGGCTGTTGTAGCAAGCCAGATGGCTTTTGATGCTCAGCCTTGACTTGCGCACAAGTCAAGCACTTGGCTACATAAGCGGCCACAGACTTTTTCAAGCCTATCCACCAATAATTTGCCTTTAAATCCTGATACATTTTGTCTGCTCCAGGATGGACAGAATATTTGGAACTATGGGCTTCCTGGAGGATAACATCTCGTAGTCCTCCATAAATAGGCACCCATATCCGCCCATTCAATCTTAAAAGTCCATCCTTGTGAAGGGTTAACTGCTCCTCAGTTACTCCTAACTTTTCCTTAGGATAATTAGCTTCCAACACAGCCTCTCGTTGTGCAGCTAATATCCTTTCAATCAAGTTGTTCTTTACTTCCATCCTCCTCGCATTGATTCGGATGGGTTTCATCCTTTCTTTCCGGCTCAAGGCATCAGCGACTACATTCGCTTTGCCGGGATGGTACCTGATCTCACAATCATAATCATTCAGGGTCTCCATCCAACGGCGTTGCCTCATATTTAGCTCCTTCTGATTGAATAAATGTTGAAGGCTTTTGTGATCTGAATTGATCACAAACTTGATTCCATATAAATAATGCCTCCATAGTTTTAGTGCAAATACAACGGCACCCAGCTCCAAGTCATGGGTGGTGTAATTCTTTTCGTGCACCTTCAACTGTCTTGAAGCATAGGCAATCACCTTGCCTTTCTGCATGAGCACACACCCCATGCCAGTGTGCGACGCGTCGCAGTAAACTACGAACTCTTCGGTACCTTCTGGTAGCGTCAACACTGGTGCGTTGCTCAGCTTTGTTTCAAAATATCAAAGGATTCTTGCTGCTTAGGGCCCCAAATAAACTTTTCCTTCTTCTTGGTAAGAGAAGTTAAGGGCGCAGCAATCCTTGAGAAGTTCTCAATGAATCTTCGGTAGTATCCTGCCAATCCTAGGAAACTACGGATCTCTGTGGGCGTCTTTGGCTCTTGCCATTTCATGACCGCCTCTACCTTAGCGGGATCCACCTGGATACCACTTTCACTTACGACATGTCCAAGAAATTGGACTTCTCGTAGCCAGAATTCACATTTAGAGAATTTGGCATAGAGTTTCTCGCGATGTAGTAATTCGAGAATACATCGTAGGTGTTTCTCATGGTCGGCTTTATTCCTTGAATAGATAAGGATGTCGTCGATGAAAACGATGACAAATTTGTCCAAGTACGGCTTACAGACGCGATTCATGAGATCCATGAACACAGCCGGTGCATTTGTGAGCCCAAAAGGCATCACTAGGAACTCGTAGTGACTGTAACGAGTCCTAAATGCTGTTTTGTGTACGTCTTCATCTCTGACCTTCAACTGATGGTAGCCCGACCTCAAGTCGATCTTTGAGAAATAGCTAGCCCCTTGCAATTGATCAAACAAGTCGTCGATCCTTGGCAATGGGTACCTATTCTTTATCGTGACTTTATTGAGTTCACGATAATCGATGCACAGACGCATCGATCCGTCCTTTTTCTTCACAAACAGGACAGGTGCTCCCCAGGGAGACGAACTAGGCTTGATGAATCCTTTTGCTAACAGTTCATCCAGCTGGGTTCTCAATTCCTTCATCTCAGTCGGTGCTAGCCTGTAGGGTGCTCTAGCAATGGGAGCTGCTCCAGGAATGATATCTATCCTGAATTCCACCTGCCTATCTGGTGGCAACCCAGGTAGGTCTTCAGGGAATACTTCTGGATACTCCGAAATGACAGGAATGTCTTCTATCCTTGCTTTGGGTTCTTCAATAATTACTTGTGCCATGTAGATGACACAGCCCCTTTTTAAGCACCTTGAAGCTTTAAGCATAGATACGTTCTCAGGCAGTCCATACTGCGTATCCCCTCGAATGGTGAGCGATTCACCAGTCGGGGCCCTTAGCACAATTTGTTTTCTATTGCAGACTATCTGGGCCTGGTTGTGCGCTAACCAGTCCATGCCCAGAACAATGTCAAAACCAGCTAGATTAAAGGGAAGTAGAGATAGAGGAAAAGAATGGTTCTTAATGGATATCATACATCCCTCTAATATAGTGGAGACGGTTTCTACAGTGCCGTCTGCTAGCTCTACTTCGTACTTTACATTTAGGGTTTTAATAGGTATGTTCAGCTTGCAAAATTTTTGGTCTACGAAGGATTTATCAGCTCCTGAATCGAACAGTACTCTTGCAAAAATATTATTCACGAGAAAAGTACCTGTTATTACGTTGTCGTCTTGCAGGGCTTCCTTCACATCCATTTTGAAGACTCTAGCGTTATTCTTTTTGGGTTCGTTAGTCTTCTTGGCGAGTTTGGGGCAGTTGCTCCTGATGTGCCCCTTTTCACTACAGTTGTAGCAGGTCGCGTCCTTAATCTTTTTACAGTCCACAGTCTTATGGTCTTTGGACTTGCACAGTCCACAAGCATACATCTTTGACTGCGACTGTGAGTTCGGCCCAAACCTGCATTTTCCAAAGTGGAATTTTTGGCAGTTCTTGCATTTGGGCTTCTCTCCCGATTGTTGCCCATCCTTTCTTGACTCGCCCCCTTTCTTGCCATCACCGTTTCCACGGTGTTTCTTTCCTGACCTTCGCGAGGTATCATCCTCACGCTTCCTCTTTTCAGCCTCCTTGTTCCTCTGCGATCTCAGTCGGACCGCGTCCATCGTGAGGGACAAAGAGAGGTCAGTCACGGACCTGAAGGTCGTTGGCCGAGAGGCCTTCACACTAGCCTTTATCGCGGTGTAACGCCCTGTGTTTTCGTACTTTCTACATTTGGAAACCCTTGTTGGTAATCCTATTCTTGGAAACTCTGTGTTCTTGCAATCGTCGTTTCGATATAATCTTTGTAGAATCCAAGATTTGAAGCATAATGAAATTCACGCTTGAATGATATATTATTCAAGGATCCTTAATTCTTTATTTATCGACACTTGATACTTGTTAGACTAATTGAAACTATTAAAATGATGAGATTCAGATCCTAAATCTCGAAACTCGAAAGCTTCGTGAAATGAATAAACGTTTAAAGATTTTTTTTTTATTCGTTATAAATATTGGTCATTATTCAAATTATTTAAATTAATTAAAATAATTAAATTAATTAATTTTGTTATTTAAAAAGTTTATTTTATAATATCTAGTTAGTCTCGTTAGACATTAAAGTTCGTAAACTAACTTAGTTTAAACTATAATGATAGTTTTCTTTCTAAGATAATATAACTTGGTTATCTAATAATTCAGGGGTGAATTATGCAATTTCTGAAAGTGTAAAGTGCAGGGACTGGTTATGTAACTTCTGAAAGAATAATATAACAAAGAAAAATAAATTAACAAAAAGATGCAGACCACGGGACTCGAACCCGGGTCTACACCCTCACACGCACGCGCGCTAACCAACTGAGCTGCGGATTACTTTTGATCAAACCCAGGCATTTAAATCCTTTAAACACGCGCCTAAACCAGCCCAGCGCGAAAAAGGATCAATCAGACCCTCACCAGCTCGCTTTTTAGCGGGATTTCTTAGTTTTTTTGAGTTTTAAACACACTTTTAACATTTATTATCCAACTACAAACTAACCTAATCATTCCCTATAAAAACCCATCATTCTCCAAGCTTTTAACACTTTTTAATCACTCTAAACTCTCCCAAATTAGTCTCTAATCAGCTGTAAATCTCAAGTTCGAGTAGAAACACCAACCTTCACGAAAATATGCATAACTTCTTCATTTCTTGTCCGTTTTCGTCGATTCTTCTTCCTACTTGTTTGGATTGACCTAAGGAACAATTCCACAGGTTTTCTATGGAAAACCAAGGTCTGGAATGTCCCCAAATAGGCTTCAAAGTGGGCTGTTCGTTTCTGTTTTTTATCTAAACTTTGTTAAACTTAGTAAACTTGAGTTAATCTCATCTCAAACCTATGTCCTAATGCTCATAATCAAATGAATGGTTAGTTGGGCTTAAAAACAAGGCTGAGAAATGTTAAATTAGAGGTGTAAACCTCACATATTTTCTGTTTTTATTCAAGGGTTTAACCCACAAGTGATGAACAAGCCTAAAGCTTGAAATTGTGTGATTATTTGGATAGCTTGGGCTATCCTACCTTCAATCCACACATCGCTTGATGATTTCCCTAGTTAGATAGTATGTATTTCTATTCCTTAACGTATGTATTCATGACCATCCTTGTTGTCTATGACAACTCGTGCATTGGTGAAACACAAGAGGTACCTAAATGGAAGATTTATCTTCCTACCTCCTACATGAATTCTATGACACAATAGAGGTACCTAAATGAAGATTTATCTTCTACCTCATGCTTGATTATTGGACTACATAATACATATAATACTTATACATATATTTACTATTCGAACCCTTGATGGTGGACTTGTGTTCATTCGTCAAAGTATTAGAATACATCATCCAAGACATAAGACTTGTTACGATTCTAATGAGTATACTACTCATGAAAACATTCACCCTTGAGGTTTCATAGTGTCAAGAACAAGTACTTGATGTCAAATGATGATTACTTTCGAATACATATATTCTTGTGTTTTAACTTCCTAAATTCCTAAACGAACATATTCAACCTTCTAACCTCATCAACTTCGTCACATTGGATAATCGGAAAGCATATGCAAATTTGTGAGTATACTCGCATTTTTCCCCTTTTTACTTTTACCACTTTTGGGGTGTAACATGTTTACCTATTGAAAAACTTACACATGAACACTTTGTTAAACACATGAACGTTCCTATAACATGCTTGTATACGTGATGACTTGATACTTTAAACTTGGGTTATTCTTATGTGTTGAACTTATCATTAACTTCGTACGAGCCAAACCTTGACATATGTAGCGCTATAGGATTAACGACCCGCCCGTAAACTTGAGGTTATGTCTTGAGCATATTGCGTTTTCTTGGTTTGATATGTTAGACACATGCCATATTTAATGTTTATCTTGAATCATATGCTTGCTATGAGGAATTGTTCACACTTTTATCTTATGCTATGTATGTACCAAACTTGTATACTCGCCTTTGCTTTTGCATTGAACTTTATTTTAAACATGTTACAGGTTGAGGATGATGATGCTATGAAAAGAAGTAGCGTTGATGCCTAGATACACATATAGACGTTTAGGTTTAACATGTTGTATCAATTTTGATTATGTTGTTATGTATTTCCTTTGAACTTGTTGTTATTTGTATTTCTTGTATTGTTGACAATTTACTTATGAAATGAAACCGGTTTATTAAATATTGTCACAAATAGCGTTATGAAGTCTCTTGCAATCTTCACACTTCGTCTCATCCCGATGTTTCCGCCATTGGTTGGGGTGTGACAGATTGGTATCAGAGCCATAACTATAGGGAATTAGGAAAAGTAGGAATGCTTTTACCTAGTCTATAGTTTTAGAGCCTTATTCGTATGTTTTGCTTGAACTACTACATGATACTTTATTTGTTTCTTATTTATGCTCTTCTAAACATGTATGTCATTCGTGGGTAATATTCGACATGTTATTCTTATGCATTAATGCTTGTCTTTTTATGTGTTAATACTTGTTTCGTTGTTCGATCCTTTACGTATTATTCTTGACCTATTTCTCTATGTATTAATACTTGTTTTATTGTTTCATTCTTTATTCTTTATGTACCATTGTTGATATGCTTTCTTATATGTTTATACTTGTTTATGTATTCTATTGACGTACACTTTTCCTCATGCATCTTACTTGACTATTCTAAATCCGTAAACCCTCACATTATACAAATGGGACGAATTCACCAAAATAGGCGTGAAACCCACAATTTGGTGAACGACGCTCAATCTATATATTCTTCTTTTTACACGAGATATCGCCATTAAGCTAGGAGTGAAATCCACATCTTAATGGTAAATCTCAAATTTTAAATTCTAGTGGACCCTTGTCAACATGTCGAAACTAAATTTCGACCCGACAAGTACCAACCACACTTAGGATACGAAACCGTCAAGTTAGGGGTGAAACCCGCACCTTGGCGACTAGTTCCACTCCTTGATATTTTTTTTATCCCGCCAAGTCTCGAAATTTCGATTGATTTGGGACATGTAGTAACCGGAAGGGTAAATACCGTTAACCGACTTGTCGGCGAGAGTATCTTACCTATTAGGCCAAAGCATGCTCCTCAAATTCAAAAGATTTTTTCGACCACTTTGGTTAGTCAAAGTTCCGTTTTGGAACACTCCAAACTTTGGTTAAACATGCGTTTCTATTATTCATTTTATACGATACGATCTTTCAAATTTGAATTTACCTTTGATATTCTCTTTTTACACACACGACATATTGAATCCCTTCCATACATTTATACATATGCATGATTTCATATAATTTAAATTCATAATCCTTGTAACGACAAGTGGAGACATATCATCGAGATAGGAGTGATTTCCTTACCTTGACGATTAACTTCACTCCCCTTTTCTCAAAAACGACCTCACCAACGAGTTAGGGGTGATTCCTTTACCTAGGTGATCGTTTCCAAAACGTCTCTTCAAAATATCTTATTAAGCAAACTCGATCGTACTTTATACCCAAATTGTTTAATGTTATTCAAAAATACCCACTCATACCGATTTCAAAATACATTGTTTTATCAAACGTACTCCTTATTCTACAATCTATTTTCACTCAACTCATACACGCGAAATTCATAATCATGTCTTAAAACGTTTTATTACCCGAACTTCAAAACCTTACGAAATGCTACCCATCAATTTAAGCGGTTCAATGAAACTCTTGCCCATGAACTTCATATTCAACTTAATCACTAAAACATGCCCACCTTCTACTTTTAATCAAAATCCAACCAACCTTTCCCAAATACTTATAAGATTTTATAGAAGTTATATGATTTTTTACCAAATACCCTTTTCAACATCAACAAATCATTTGTTATTTTTTTTACATTACTAAGTCCTTTTGCAAAAAAAAAAAAAAAAATCTCTTCTAAGGATCCTAGTTTTCACAAGGACCTCCTAAATTCATAATTTCTTATTTGATGAAACGAACCTACTTTTTAAACAAAAACCTTTTTCCTACACCAATTTACAAAACACGCGGGCAAGAAGTCTTCATGGGAACCGACAATCTTTGACTTACATGAATTTTTTTACAAAAGTAGCATTTCAATCATTACAAAAATACATTATGCCTAACCAATTAATACTTTATATCCTCTTACATACACAGCTATATTCTACCCTTCCAATCAAGGTCAACCTAATTTTGATTCAATAAACTCAATGTTTCATTTAAACAACTATACATGCATATCATCGTACACATTTTGGTCGTTACCTCGCGATAACATCATTTATATCATTCGTATTTACATGCTCGACCTTTTGAACGCCTTTATACACTTAAATCCGTGATGACCCAACAAACACTATATACGCGATATTTAGTTTTCGTACCTACGCTTATATTCATACGTATTATGCTTATGCTTATACACATACTACTTATACGTTTTACACTTCTGCTTGTACACATACTACTTACACGTTTTTTTTTTTTTTTTTGTTTATGCTCATACTTTCATGATTCATACATTCGTACCTATACGCGAGCGTAACCCGAGGGATTCGCTTGCGTGGGTCCCACACATACTTAAGCATGGATTTGCTTACATACTACATTCTTGTACGTACACATTCTAAAATTTTTTTTTATGTATACCCTAATTCATACATAACTAGTACAAGCTATGCGGACCATACGATGATCAATATAATCACGGGTGCACACGGGATTATAGTGATAGGCGTATGAGAACCATAGAGTGTACTACTATGTATGGTAAGACACGGAATGTAACATGACACCGAATAACGAGACGGACATAACATGGTCAAAACATGGTGGATACGCCACTGGTACTTCCTATATATAAGTGTTTTCACCATGTTACCAAACTTTCGTAAAACGTGCCATGAGAAATTCAGTGTTTCGCAGACCTTTTGACCTAATACAAACTTTAAACAACTCACAAACGCATTATATCCGATTATCCACGATGAGACTTCATTCTTAACACACTACTTTTCATCCATCTAACACTTACGCTATTCTTATACTTGCCTTCATTAAGAGTCAATCGTACGCCCCATACTCCTATTATTCTCCATTATCCTTTCTTTCATACGAACCTCGTTCACAATCAAGCTTGTTTAAACATTCGAATCCTAACTTATCTTATTACCTTTAGAACCGATTTTCTATTCTTTATTCTTGTGCAACATACTTAGTAGACCGATATCACTTTATTTAAAGTACCCAACCTTCCCGTTCCTCTTAATAAACAATTTTTACAATTGTGTGATTTTATATTATCCTTAAAACTTTCTACGCAAACTACCCCACTTTCATCAAATACAAACCGTTTTGATACAAAGATCTTCTTTGTAAATACGATACTTTTTGAAACCCCTCCTGATTTAATTAAATCAAAGCTGGTTTAACTCGCTTTACCTACCCACATTCCATTCATGTTTATGCCTCAAAACCATTTTAGCCAAACAAAATCTTTTACAGACTTACTTTGTCGTTCTTCAAAATTCACACTTTTCAAAATATTTCAAAATTTTCAAGTCTCAATTTCCAACTCTTGTCAAAAAACTCTTTCAAGTCTTCCTCTTGAATAAATTTCGGGACGAAATTTCCTAAATGAGGGGAGACTGTAACGCCCTGTGTTTTCGTACTTTCTACATTTGGAAACCCTTGTTGGTAATCCTATTCTTGGAAACTCTGTGTTCTTGCAATCGTCGTTTCGATATAATCTTTGTAGAATCCAAGATTTGAAGCATAATGAAATTCACGCTTGAATGATATATTATTCAAGGATCCTTAATTCTTTATTTATCGACACTTGATACTTGTTAGACTAATTGAAACTATTAAAATGATGAGATTCAGATCCTAAATCTCGAAACTCGAAAGCTTCGTGAAATGAATAAACGTTTAAAGATTTTTTTTTATTCGTTATAAATATTGGTCATTATTCAAATTATTTAAATTAATTAAAATAATTAAATTAATTAATTTTGTTATTTAAAAAGTTTATTTTATAATATCTAGTTAGTCTCGTTAGACATTAAAGTTCGTAAACTAACTTAGTTTAAACTATAATGATAGTTTTCTTTCTAAGATAATATAACTTGGTTATCTAATAATTCAGGGGTGAATTATGCAATTTCTGAAAGTGTAAAGTGCAGGGACTGGTTATGTAACTTCTGAAAGAATAATATAACAAAGAAAAATAAATTAACAAAAAGATGCAGACCACGGGACTCGAACCCGGGTCTACACCCTCACACGCACGCGCGCTAACCAACTGAGCTGCGGATTACTTTTGATCAAACCCAGGCATTTAAATCCTTTAAACACGCGCCTAAACCAGCCCAGCGCGAAAAAGGATCAATCAGACCCTCACCAGCTCGCTTTTTAGCGGGATTTCTTAGTTTTTTTGAGTTTTAAACACACTTTTAACATTTATTATCCAACTACAAACTAACCTAATCATTCCCTATAAAAACCCATCATTCTCCAAGCTTTTAACACTTTTTAATCACTCTAAACTCTCCCAAATTAGTCTCTAATCAGCTGTAAATCTCAAGTTCGAGTAGAAACACCAACCTTCACGAAAATATGCATAACTTCTTCATTTCTTGTCCGTTTTCGTCGATTCTTCTTCCTACTTGTTTGGATTGACCTAAGGAACAATTCCACAGGTTTTCTATGGAAAACCAAGGTCTGGAATGTCCCCAAATAGGCTTCAAAGTGGGCTGTTCGTTTCTGTTTTTTATCTAAACTTTGTTAAACTTAGTAAACTTGAGTTAATCTCATCTCAAACCTATGTCCTAATGCTCATAATCAAATGAATGGTTAGTTGGGCTTAAAAACAAGGCTGAGAAATGTTAAATTAGAGGTGTAAACCTCACATATTTTCTGTTTTTATTCAAGGGTTTAACCCACAAGTGATGAACAAGCCTAAAGCTTGAAATTGTGTGATTATTTGGATAGCTTGGGCTATCCTACCTTCAATCCACACATCGCTTGATGATTTCCCTAGTTAGATAGTATGTATTTCTATTCCTTAACGTATGTATTCATGACCATCCTTGTTGTCTATGACAACTCGTGCATTGGTGAAACACAAGAGGTACCTAAATGGAAGATTTATCTTCCTACCTCCTACATGAATTCTATGACACAATAGAGGTACCTAAATGAAGATTTATCTTCTACCTCATGCTTGATTATTGGACTACATAATACATATAATACTTATACATATATTTACTATTCGAACCCTTGATGGTGGACTTGTGTTCATTCGTCAAAGTATTAGAATACATCATCCAAGATATAAGACTTGTTACGATTCTAATGAGTATACTACTCATGAAAACATTCACCCTTGAGGTTTCATAGTGTCAAGAACAAGTACTTGATGTCAAATGATGATTACTTTCGAATACATATATTCTTGTGTTTTAACTTCCTAAATTCCTAAACGAACATATTCAACCTTCTAACCTCATCAACTTCGTCACATTGGATAATCGGAAAGCATATGCAAATTTGTGAGTATACTCGCATTTTTCCCCTTTTTACTTTTACCACTTTTGGGGTGTAACATGTTTACCTATTGAAAAACTTACACATGAACACTTTGTTAAACACATGAACGTTCCTATAACATGCTTGTATACGTGATGACTTGATACTTTAAACTTGGGTTATTCTTATGTGTTGAACTTATCATTAACTTCGTACGAGCCAAACCTTGACATATGTAGCGCTATAGGATTAACGACCCGCCCGTAAACTTGAGGTTATGTCTTGAGCATATTGCGTTTTCTTGGTTTGATATGTTAGACACATGCCATATTTAATGTTTATCTTGAATCATATGCTTGCTATGAGGAATTGTTCACACTTTTATCTTATGCTATGTATGTACCAAACTTGTATACTCGCCTTTGCTTTTGCATTGAACTTTATTTTAAACATGTTACAGGTTGAGGATGATGATGCTATGAAAAGAAGTAGCGTTGATGCCTAGATACACATATAGACGTTTAGGTTTAACATGTTGTATCAATTTTGATTATGTTGTTATGTATTTCCTTTGAACTTGTTGTTATTTGTATTTCTTGTATTGTTGACAATTTACTTATGAAATGAAACCGGTTTATTAAATATTGTCACAAATAGCGTTATGAAGTCTCTTGCAATCTTCACACTTCGTCTCATCCCGATGTTTCCGCCATTGGTTGGGGTGTGACACGCGGGTTCTAACCCCCCGATAAAACGAGCAATCCTCCTTGGTTCCGGGGTGACTAGATAAGGAACCAAACGAGACATCGTATTGAAGCTCGTCAAGTAGGCCTGGCAGTCCAGATTTGTCATCACCAATGACACAAAATCGGACTCTATCTTCTCTACCTCATGCTGAGGGCAGTAATTTTCCCTGATGAGAGAAACGAATTCCTCCCACGTCATGCTGTAAAGCACAGCTTTCCCTGAGGCCTGAACCAGCGCCCTCCACCAAGCTAAGGCCTCGCCCTTAAATGACTGGGACACAAACTTCACTACATCCCTTTCAGCGCAGCCACTGATGTCCACAACTGTGTCCATCTCGTCCAACCATGTCATACACTCGACAGCACCCTTCTCCCTCGTAAAGTCTCGGGGTTTACAAGATACGAAGTACTTGTATGTGCAGCCCCTAGCACAGGAAGCATCAGTATACTCCCGTTCGCGACGAACACTATTTTCATTCGACGAGTGATTGTCGTCGTCTTTCTTGGGCTTGGACGAGTGTTTATCGTCGTCCTTCTTTGGTTTGGATAGTGGTTTGCTGTGGGTTTTTGAGTGTGTCTTTGGCTTTGATGGTGGTTTGGAAACTGTTCTGCTTCGGGACTCTGTATATTGTCGATCCAGAGCTGCTTGCACAGCATTGTCGACAAGAGCCTTGAGTTGAGCGCCCGTTAAATTTATTTGGGCATTATCATAATCATTTTAATTTGTATGACTACTTCCTCCATTTGGATTCGCCATAGTAGCTTGTATCTGCTGCAGAAGATAATGAAAATTCTACTTAGGAGTTTATCATTGAATTGTCTTTTATGGCAATTCATTAACCATGGTATTGAAGACCATATTTGGTTAATTTGTTACTCACTTTACATTTAGGATTTGAACATACTTATCCTAATCACAATTAATATTGCTAGTGGCATAAAAGCCTAGTCACGAGGACGTTCTTTTAGTATTAGCCGAGATTACAGAGAATCACGGTACGAAGGTTTGAACCGTAGTCCTTTTACTCCTTCTGACAGGGAGTCCTAGACCACCACTGTCTTTTGTCTCATTATGACAACAATTATGGCCCATAGGCACTACATCACTAACGGATGTTTGATAATTCGGCCCTTAGGCACTACATCTCTAATGGATGTTTAACAAATGATCATCTTTATTGGTGATTTAACCCATGATTTATTATATCATTAATTTGGGCTTTGGAATCCTTTAAAGGATTCTTGTATAAGAATGACGTGTGTGACTTTAACGAATCACATTTGTCATGATTTGTTAACATGCTTACAGAGGTTAACAGGGAATCAGAATCTTTTAATTAGGTCTTACCATCTTGGCCGGATCTTAAAAGACACCTGGCTAGGTTTCACTCTAAGATTCTTTATTTTGGCCGATCAAATTAAAAGGAATGGTTTTGATTTGTTTCATATATAGAAATCATAAATTGAAATTCATAATATAACATTTCAAAATTTTAATACGATTACACACCGCCCTAAACGGGACTTTTAAATAGTACATACCTACATAGAGGTTTAAAATAAGTGACAAGTCCACGTAGGGACTAACACAAGATAAGTGTCCATGCAAGGACTAAAAGATAAGTCCACGTAGGGACTGAAATACGATAATGTCCTATGTTCTTGTCTAGACTCAAGTATGTGCAATTATGTCACTGAGATTAAACACATTAGGATAGTGTTTAATTCGCTCAATGTTGGCTCTGATACCAACCTGTCACACCCCGATTTCCACGTGTATCACCGGTGGGCCCGGTGGGGGATTACCGTGACGTAGTTGGCAACAATATAGTCAAACCACAATATATAAATGCACAGCGGAAGCATAAAGATAAATATAATTCAACCATTTACTGTAATATCCAAATGTATCACAAGTAGTTGAATAGTATCCACAGGTAGGATCAAAATAAAATAAAATGTCGTTCAACAGATAAGACATCAAGCTTGCGAGACTTCTTAATGATGCTATGGAGCTAATGCCAGCCAATTACGTGTAGTACCTGCACTTAATCTTTTTGGGAAAATACGTCAGTTTACACTGGTAAATACGATCAACTGACTCATTTTGTAAATGATTGAAATTTGGTTTAGATGCACAAGGCATAAACATGTTTGTTTAACTTGGGAAAATTATTTAATATTATAATCTTGTGAACGAATTACATGTTCCTTCTTTGCGTTCAGTAGCCCGGATCGTGCCGGGTTAAAGATCAATAGACACACCACATTTGTGTAAAACCGAGGCGGGTAACCATCGGCTACGTCTTTTAATAGTATAGACATCAACCGGGTGTACGCCTACACCCGGGTGTCGAGGTCGTGGCCATTTCATAAAATGATGCCAAGGATATCCGGGACATGGTCATTAACCCCCCAAAGGCTTTTAAGTAACAAGACTGTTTAAATGAGCCGATCAAACTATTCAATTAACCACCTAAGCAATTAACCACCTAAGCGATGGAATTATTTGATGCTCAATCAAGCGGTATTTTATATACCGTAACCCAAGCCCGTATAAGGGAAAATAAGTTAAAAGTATTTACCTTTGCAATGTATATTCCTTAATCAATTAAGTCACTGATATCTTTTACTGGGGCTCCTTATTCTGGAACGAAGGTTTTAAAATAACCTATTAGAATCCTAACGGGTCTTTATATTAGCCGCAGCCTAGACCGGTTAGTTTCGAGGGATAGATATGGTTTAATCGCGTGAAAGGCGAAAACCGAGAATGGAATGTGATTCTGACCCAACAAGTTCGGAGACTTGTTTTATATGGGTTTAATACTCACACTCTGGATTTTGGGGTCGAAACGATATGGTTTGACCCGTATCGGCTAATTTATGTAAACTAGTTACATAAGCCGAACCGTGCGCGCGATAGGCGCAACGGGTAACCGTAGGAGTCCTACACTGTTTTCCTAAGTCAATATACTTTAAAGAGGTTGTGGTATCAGTAGGATACCTTCCATAACGTCCGTAACGAGTTTTAGTTCATTATACGCCCCGTAGGGGTTTTCCGGTCATTTTAAAGACTTTCAAAAGGGATTTCTGAGTTCTATAGGAAACCTGAGTTTCCCGATTAGTTTAATAAGTTTAAAATATTTTATTTATTATTTAAAATCAGTAGCAACTGGAATCGGGTCAAAAGACCTTGTAGAACTCAAGTTTCGGCCGAAAAGGGCATATTCGGTATTTACCGAACCGTAGCCATAACCGCAGGTTATGAGCAGGTTAAAATTAATTAAAAATCTTTAAAAATCCCAAAATATTATTTTAATACAGTGGGTAAAAGTTTTGGTGACGGAATCTTGGTTTAGGTAGGCGTTATGCTAATTACGCCGTTTATTACAAAAGTTTCTTATAAATGCGCTATTTAGCATAACTCCCATTCTAGACCTCGGATTGGCGTGAAACTTTAGGGACATGCTTAGAATTTAGTAAGCAAGGTTATGGTCCCTTCACGTGTCCGAAATACTCGTTTTATTTTAAAAAGGGCGTTACGGTCAACTTTTAAGTAATTAACGGAAATGCGTAAAGGACTCGAATAAACAATGAACCGGTCACAGAGGGTGATACCATCATGTGACCTGGTCCTAAGAGAGTCCTAAGGCATATCTACATTGTACTAAAACGGGTCAGAACTGGAGTCAAAGCAAAAGTCAAACTTTTGCGACATTCGGCTCCGAACCGGGTCAATATAGCCAATGGCCGAATCAAACGAGTTTAGACAAGTTTATATACTTAATATCATGTTTTATTATCATCAAAACAGGTTTCATGGCATATACATTACAGATTATGCACAAAGTTGCAAAACGACTTTCTGTTGACTTTTTGGGTGCACGTTTGACTCGACATTTGACATAGTTAGAGTGGTGATCATGGGGAACCCTTTCAGAGGTTTATTACCCACATAAACACCAACAAATAACTACCTTTGATTCGACATAAGACTGAGCCATTAAGGATTTATCTTGAAGTCAAACCGTAGTTACGACGGTTTGATTTCTAGCTATATTACTAAGCAAACAAGACCATAAATGCTCTAAACAACTTACAGAAGCTCGAGCATGATTTGGAATGCTAGAAGAAGACTTGGGAGCTTCAGAAATGATCAGAGAAGGTGTTTTGAGTTGTGATTGAGTTGTGAACTATGTAAGCCTATTTATAGTGTTCAACATGCCCTTAGATCATTACAACACATACTACAACTGAGTATGGATGATGGGCAGGTGGCCTAGAGTGTTATGGGTCGAGTAGAGGGTGCCCATGCCTCACTTATTGCATGTTTGATCCTTCACAAGCTCAAAAGGCATGCAAGTCCAAACTTTCTGCATCTGGGCGTCCCACGCGGCCCGCATGGGAGTTTAGGCACATTTAAACGCGGGCCGCCTGAAGTTTAAATTCAGACATGATTAAAGAGGTGGCTTGCGGCCCGCCTCAACTTTCTCTAAAACCTTACGCGGCCCGCGAGAGGTCAAGTTTTTTAGATTTTTAAATCTTTTGTAATCATGATCAGAATCTGGTAATTAATAACGAAATCTTTCGTAATTATTAACCCGACCTTTCGGGTTTGAAGGGGTAACTTTGCGATTTGGCCCTCGATTATTTACAACTAAGGACCTCGTGTTATTTACCCGTATTGTTAAGTCCCCGGTTATCTTTGTTAATTATTCGGAAAGCCTTAACTTTCATTGTTGACGCTTTTAACCCTTCATGTACGAATTTGATCATAACTTTCTCGTTTTAAAACGGAACTTCGCGGAATTTACATAGTATATTCTAGTGAGCGTATTTTACTGCTACAAAGCCTCGGGTATGTCAAAGGGTCACTCAGAGGTATAATTAAACATGTTGACACAGTTAACTCCCGCAGCTTGTAATCTCTCACTTTCTTCCGCGTTCGTTTCCGTACGATCCATGATTTATTCGTTTGAAGGTACGTGCACCATTTAGGGTTACTATACAGTATACTTACCCTTGTTTGATATTTATAACCCTCGAATTTATATACTTTCAAGGTTTGTCAACATTAGCCCTTTATTGAATATAATACGCCACGTGTAACTTAAGACATGTGTCAATACATTATTGGACACAAAAATTCGAGGTGTTACATTATGCCTACTAGGTGTTTGTTAAAATGCCTAAGTGAAATCGCGCGTCTACTCGGTTGTAGGTAGAACTTGATTTGATTAGGCATCCGTAGGAATGCCTAATAACATGATAAAAAGGGGTTTCATTTAGAGAAGAAAACCCGTAAATATCGTCTAGTAAATGAAGTGTCTTTAATAATTAATGAGATCGCCTAAATGAGATATTGAACGCAAATATGCATTTCATACGGTTACGGGTAATTGACTTTTAAAAGCAATGATGAAGTTGAATAGTGGTTTCGACATAAAAATTCGTAAATTGGAATAGTCATATGTGATAATGGCTAATCTAACCGTCTTGCGAATTATAATGATAAATTAACACTTCACAAGCTAGGTGAAAGCTTGGGAAAGAAGCGGGTCAAACGAATCGAGTACGCGGGAAAAGATTAAGGCTAAGAAAACGAAGTAAGTAAAGCTTACACTTCTCTATTAGATCATTTACTCATTGAAGTTGTTATGATTATGATAAAACCGTAAATTAATTATGGTGATCCGACGCGAAATAATGCGGGTGGGAATAAGTAAAAAGTGGGTAAAACGGTAATTCGGTCTTGAATAGACCGAATAAACAAGAGGTTGAGAAAAGACATATTATGGGATAAACCATAACGAGTAAAAAAAGGGTTAATACGGTAATTGGCCACGGGTGAACGGACCAATAATTGTTTTCTAAAAGACGCTCTACAGCGTAAAACATGATAAGCCAAAAAGAGAAAGAAATGATTTTTTTTTAGTAATATGATGACACGACATAAACCGGAATGGGTACATGAATGGGATGGTAAATGAATTCCATCTTACGATGAATAAATGGTCAAATGATTAAACGGGTCAAAAGGGGATGAAATCACCGATTGACATTAGTGATTAATGTTGTTGTCGAGTTTTATGTTGACAGGAACGAATAGCGCGTGAGACGCCGTTGTTATTGACTAACAACTTATATGATGAGGTATTAAATTGGGTCAATACCTTGACCCGATTCAGGTACTCATGTTTAGAATTATAGCTAAAAGTGATATTTTGGTCAAATAATATCGGAAGTCCTTCGTCGCGCAAATGAAGGACTAAAATTGACCAAAACGCCCTTGAGGGGTAAATAGGGTAAACAACCTTTAAAGAGTTGTTTTGAAATAAGCGTCTTGTTAAATTGAGTCCTTGGAATTCGTATAAAAATGGTGATAGAATGTAAACCAATAGAAGCATGATTTAAGTCTAAAAATGTAAAATACTCGTAACAGGTCAAAACGAGTATATGTGCATAACGGGTTAAAACTTCTTAAGGAACCCGTAAAGTTAAATATTGAAAATTAGTAAACGGATATAACATGATGAACATGGGATTTTGAAGGAAAATAACAAATTAGTTTGGTAAAAGCATGAACGGGTCAAAAGTGTCATAGTTGAATATCAAGCCGAGAGCTTGAAATCTAAATTTTTGTGAATTCGGATGTTGGATTTTAACTCCATGTGATGGAGAATTAAATTACAAACGCGTAGGAAAAAGAATCATGTAAAACGGAACAATAACGAATGAGTTATGTCCGTTTTCGTGAAACTTGGGTTGGCTAGGAATTATACAGCAACAAAAGATAACTTGCTGTCAAAAAGGGGGCTAGATGGGGCGTCTAGCCCCCCCTGAATTCCAAAAATATTTAATTTTGTTGGTTTGACCCATATAACTTGTTTAAACTTGTTATTTAACTATCAAAACTAACTTTTAAGTTTGTTTTGATCATAAGTGATCACCAAGAGTGTCCGGATGAAGATCAAGCTCGAAGAAGAACCAAACACGATAAAGTTAAAAGCTTCCGCACGGCGTTTCGTCCTATCTCTTAAACGACGAACCTAAATTCATTACGATGTGCTTAAACCTTTATTTGTAAAAGTTTTAAATTAACCGTATTTAGTAAAGTACATTTAATCATGATTACATGCTTATTTTAGTAAACAATACGAAACCTTAAAATAATAACAAGGGTGTTACAAAAATCATCGCACCGAACACTCGAAACAGGCTGCTGAACGATCTGGCTCTCAGTCGATCGAACAGGCCAGCCGATCGGACTGCTGTCCGATCAGCCAGCCCTTTCCCCTTTTGGCATCCTATAAATACCCCTGTCATTGTCATACTTACCACTTTTGGAAACCTCTGACCGATCAGCTCGTGCTCTCATCCTTTTTCTCATATTTCTCTCGATTCTGGTAAGATTTCATCCTAAATCTTGTACTTTCTTGATCTACACGCACTCCTACACATTTCTATCTTTCAAATCTTAACTTTTAACCGTGAAATCATCAAGATTCAAGTATTCTAGGATGATGTCATCATGGTGTTCTTGAAGAACTTCATGTTTTGGCCTTAATCCACCAAGAATAACTTGGATCTAACCGATTTCCACATAAACAAACAAAGATATGTGATAGATCTAAGCATATTCACGGTGGAAAAGACTGAAAGATGGTTTTCCAACTTTCTTTCAACTCTTTACACTCTATGCCTTCAAAACTGATAGAAACGAAGCTTGTGCCGACTTACTAATCGTTCTGGTGGTTGTGCGGTTCAGTATTCGGGTTCTATCCACGAGGTTCACCGATTTCAGGTTAAACGTTAAACTCCGTTCCGAACAGCTCACCGGCCGGACTTAGGTGATTCCTGTTCAGGAGAAATAAGTAAGAACGAAGGTTCTATGGTTCGACTCGTTGTCAAAATACCTCGATATAACGACAAAAGAATCAGAACAACCAAGTGTTAGACGAACAGGCCGACCAGGTCAGAATGCTGACCGATCGGACTGCTGTCCGAACTGACAGCCAGCCGATCGGACAAGTCAGCCGATCGACCAGGCCAGCCGATCGGCTAGCACATGGCCCCACACTTGAACAATTCAATGAAGTGAGGTATTGAACGAACTGCTGTTCGATCGGACTGTCGTCCGATTGGATTACTCTTCGGATCATGAGATACGATGCTTCAACACCTAGTCGATTTTCAACACGTTCGACGCATTTGGAGTGCCACCCGATCGAACAACCGTCCGATCAGGTGACACCCTGCTAAGAACTTGTTTACTGAAGTGCCTAACCGATCGGTTAGTCGGCTGATCGAACGACCGATCGATCGATCGACCTGAAAAGTAAGGATACTTCAATGTTTTCAAATACTGCAACAAAAACTTCAAAAGGTCAAACCATCATACACAAACATATCTTACTCAAAGGAAGAAACAATCCACTCGAACAGCCATCTGATCGGCCTACCGACCGACCGGACAGGCTGTCCGAACGGAATGTCAAACCGAACGGTCAAGCCGTCCGATCGGACTACCGTCCAATCGACCAGCTGTCCGACCCTCCAACACTTGTTTCCATTTTACACGTTGCTTATCGTTATGCTATCGAACTATTCAGGCTAACCCTACTCCCAAGCGCTCCCTTCAATCCATCAACCGCTGTGAGTATACTCGAACCCTTTTTGCTTTAGCACTTTTGGGTGTTACATACGTTACTTATTCTAAATCACAATCGAACACACTACTCAATTACTTTAAACGCTAACCGTTACCGCATGTATTACGTGACTAAATGAATGCTTGTTGTTATGCTTACACGTGGAGTGTTGTCTACCTGCCTTAACGACGATAGTACTATAGTTTGGACTCAGCACCCGTTTACACGGGGGATGTTAAGGACAATTACTTGCATGGATTACGGTGGTAATCTTGTATTGCGAACTGCCTCGGGCAGTCAACCCGCAGTCATTGGTATCGATAGATCCATGTCGATAATTAACATGCTTCGTTTTCCTCTGTGTACGTGCTGGTTATGCGTAAACTATTTCGTACTCTATATGCTATTATCAAACTTGTATGCTCACCTTTACATTTTATGTATTGACTTTATTTTAACGTATGTGACAGGTGTTTAAGATGCTTATCTGCTAGGGAAGCGAGGCTAGAATAAAGCTCTAGAGCCCAACAAATAGTTGTCTGTAGTGGTCAAACTAGGGGTCTCTAGAAGCAGATAAACAATTGTTGTATTTATATTTAAATCTGAGTTGTCGGAACAGAATATTTGCCTAGATGTTATCTGTAATAATTTGTTTGTTATTTGAGGTACGGTATGGGACGTATTATATAAATTGAATAGTAATGATAATTGTTGTGGAACTTCTGGACAATCTGTTTCGCTCAGTGCCATGCCCCGATGATTCCGCCATCGGTTGGGGTGTGACAACAATAAATATCAAACTTATAACCATCACCAGCCTTGATAACAACATTAGAATTTCGATATGCCAATGCAATATAAAGTCGGCTAAAATTAGGTGGTATGATCTGAATATCATGTATAAGGTTTCATTAAAAGGTAACCAAACAAACTAAAAATGTTGTACAATAAAATAAACGTACCAGACCAGTCGATGACGAGTCATTAAACAATACATAAAAAGATGAATTCATGGTGTTCGATTTATAAATACCTACAGAAAAATAAAAAATTAAAGATTCAAACAGAACAGTGAAGCACAAGATTTCTAACAAATCAAATATCGAATTTTAAAAAGATGGCTCAATGATCTGAAGCAATGCGTCAAGAAGCAATTCGTCAAGAAGAACAGGTATAAAACTAATACGAATGTGACTCGAGAAACATACCTTTTCTTAAGCAGGCAAGCCATAAAACACTTGGTGAGCAAACCTTGTCAGACATTTCATCAAACACCTGGTGAGCAAACAACATGGTTCAGCTTCTCCTTCATAATCGGCATTCACAACCAAGCTAAGTTAGTGTAGGAGAGTTAAATTTATCAACTCCAAACAACTAATCTACTGATTTCTCATTATGAGACGCCTATTTCTCATTATTGATTAACTAATAAACTGAAACTTATTTAGCAACAAAACAGAGATTCAAATCGATTTATAAAATCAAGACCTAGATGAATTTATAAATCATGTTGAATTGAATTGAATTACCTGATGAATTTATAAATCATGCTGCATCTTCTTCTTCGTCTTCTGAAAGTGAAGAATGGAGAGAGAGATTGAAATGGGTTTTTGAATTTTGAAGCTTTGAGAAATTATAAAAAAAGTTTTTATATTATGATTTGAATTTTGAATTTGGAGCCAGCATTTTGAATCATCAGAGGTTTAAATTTTGAATTTTAAATCGTCAGAGGTTTAAGGTAGTGGTTTGAATTTATAACATAGGTTTGAATTTTGGAGATAGACAGTGGTTTGATGGCAGACCTTTGGAATTTGAATGTGGGGCACCTTTGAATTTTAAAGTCTTTTAATATTAGACTTTATGATGTAATAATGACATAAGAAAAGCATTGTTGGACAGCCTCTCCTGCTGACACATCAGTTTTCTTATGTCATTGGGATTTCTCATTTTATAGAAAGTATAGATTTGGCCATTTGGGCAATTGGGTCACTGTTTCAATCGGGCCATCTTATTCTACAAGTTTGGGTTGGTTAGGGGTATCCTTGTATTATCTTATGGGGATCCTTGGTATAAAACCGAAAAAAATACACTACAAATACACAATTCAGCCGTAGCATGAGCTACGGCTGCTAAAGCATTGGGTCAGCTCCTACGCTTTAGTAAAAGGTGCAGTTAATTAACGTTTATTTGTTGCGATATCACTCTCCTTATATCTATTTTTTAAACGGCAAGGAACGACGTGCCAACCATCGTCACACCGGGCGTTGTGGCCAAGGTCGACTACTCGACCGCCGCCAGCCCCTTGGCTCTCCCGGATTCGCGGAAACCCGACCACCACCTGGCCTAAGGCACGACAGTGGAATAATCGGTAAAACCTCGCCTCCCATCCAAGACGAACCGGCGCCACCCGTATTCGCCCTTTACCTGGATGCCACATTAAATAATGGAGAGAGTAGGAGTCTAACCTGAATCTCAAGGAACACCAAATGTTTTCCCAACCACTCCACCACTACCTCATTGCCTCTTCTTATATCTTTTATCCATAGCTACGAGAATGATATACATATTTGTTGAGGCGGTTATATTTCTACACGGGTGCAAGGTATTTTTTGTGTGATTCCCTTGAAATATTTAGGGTTGTAAACGAGCCGAGTCGAGCCGAGCTAGACCTAGCTCGAACTCGATTCGAGCTGGCTCGGCTCGAGCTCGAATTTCAAATCGAGCTGAGATTTGAGGCTCGAGCTCGACTCAATTAGAATTCGAGCTAGCTCGACTCGGCTCGATCTAGCTCGAACTAACAAAAAATCGCAAAATTTACTACTTGAAAATGAATTTCTTCATAGTCTAAGGGCCATACTTGCCATTTAATTTAACCATATGGCTAAATATGCAAGTATAAATAGTTAATTCACTTTGTACATTGTCTTTACTTTCTTTTATAGGAGAAATAATCCCTTAGTTATTGTTTTCTAAGCGATGTGGGACAAAAAAAAATGAAGGATGTAAACCTTATCGAGCCAGCTCACGAGTCGAGCCAGACCAAGCTCAAGCTCGGCTCGTTTACAAACCGAGCCGAGCCGAGCTGGCTCGTTAACAGCCGAGCCAATTTCGAGCCGAGCTTTCTTCGAGCTTTTTTCGAGCGAGTTTCGAGCGAGCTACGAGCCACGAGTTTTTTGAACACCCCTAGAAATATTTATGAGCACTACCCTATCATCGTTGTTTATGCGAGTATCGCCATTTGGTCTAAATGTTCTACTGTTGGAAAGAACTAACTACCTTTGAGTATTGCCCAATTTGTGGATGAAAAAAATAGTTGTGTACTTTTGGTAGGGGTGTCCAAACTGCTCGGCGCTCGAAGATCGTTCGAAAAAGTTCGGAAATTTGCTCGTTCGATTCCTTGCTTGGTTAAAACCGAGTCGAGCAGCTCGGTTCTGTTTAAAAACGAACCGAGCATGAGCATAGGTACGCTCGCTTGTCGCTCGTTCGTTTTCGATCGAATTTATTCTTATTATATATATATATATATATAGGTAAAGAGTATTGTACAATATTGCTTATCGTACATTACGCACGCTTCAATCTCAGCCGTCGGATCAACTTCCCGCATTTTAAAATCGCATGTTGTTTTTTTATAACAATTTCGCATGTGATAATTTTTGATGAATTCGCATGTTGTTTTTTTGTACCAATTTCGCATGTGATAATTTTGATGAAATAGCATATTGTTCTTTTTTATATCAATTTCGCATGTGATAATTTTTGATGAATTCGCATGTTGTTTTTTGTACCAATTTCGCATGTGATAATTTTGATGAAAGCATGTTGTTTTTTTGTAACAATTTCGCATGTGGTAATTTTGATGAAATCACATGTTAAAAAACCAACATGCGAAATTGTTACAAAAAAAACAACATGCGAATTCAATGCGGGAAGATGATCGGACGGCTGAGATTGTAGCGTACGTAATGTACGATAAGGGCATTTCTACGTTAACCTAACCATATATAGGTGTGTATATATATATATATATATATATTATATTTATTAAATATAATAAACATGTAACATATCTAGCCCCTAGAATACTCATATCTTCATATCTTCCGTTAAAAAAAAAAACCCCTAATCTCTCTCAACTCTCAAGTCACCAGCCGACATTCATCCATATCCCTCGTCCACAAGCATCACCGTCTGCCGGCCATCCAGTTCCACCGGCCACATCCCTCGTCCGCCGGAACATTGCTCTTACGGGTTAAAAAAAGAATATACTTATTTTTCTAATCATTAATTCGTGTGCTCTCTTTATGTTTGGTTTTGCAGTTGTTGTCGGTTCAAAATTGGAGGTCTTTGAAGTTATTTTGCATTTTAGATGTTCGTAAACATTAAATATTTGGATGACATTTTGTGTTTATTTTTGTGGGATTTTTATATTTGTATTTTGTTAAATTGTTAAGTGTGTGTGAGACATATAAGTTGGTGAATTTTGTTGAATGTATGGCTGTGTAGGAATGCTAAATAAAACTGAGAAAAAGCGAACTGAACCGAGCGGCTCGGTTCTAAACCGAACCGAGCACGAGCATAAGATTTCTGCTCGATTTCCTAAATCCGAACCAAACCGAGCGGCTCGGTTTCAAACCGAACCGAGCACGAGCAGACCTCCGTTCGGTTTGGTTCGGCTCATGAACACCCCTGACTTTTGGATTTATTCAGTCTCGCGAGATATCTTTTGAAACAATCTCTACTATATAATATGTTCCTGTTTTGGCCTTAATTATAGGCGGTTTGAGATGATTGGTGAGGATAAAAAAGACATTCTTCATATGACACTTGTGAAACTCAATTCATGGTTAGAGATGTTTAGTGATTTATATGTGAAGACGGGAGGGGGGTAGGCCCAGCACCAGCCTTCCGACTAGGAAAAGACGAACCGCCCTCCTCTTGGTGAGCACCAGAAAGCATAATTAATCATTAGGTATTTATTAGGTAATCATTAAAGGGGGTGAACCACTATACATCGTTCGTATACATTGTATACAACCAGACAAATTATTTACACATGTTGTATACGGGCCGTACACACCATGTGTAAATAAGTTTTTACCATGTATTAATATTAGGATCCTAAAATATTTATTAAAACTACGTTTCACCTAACCCTTGTATTTATTAAAAACTACATTTCACCAAACCCTTGTAAGTTGTAATTTTAATAGGATATATATCAGCCTCCAATAATTGCATTTCAGGTATAAAAAAATATAAGACTTTGCCAATTATTTTTATGTTACTTGTTACATGTTATATGTTATTGCTCCAACAACATAACAATAATTGCATTTCAGGTATAAAAAAATATAAGACTTTGCCAATTATTTTTATGTTACTTGTTACATGTTATATGTTATTGCTCCAACATAACAATAATTGCATTTCAGGTATAAAAAAATATAAGACTTTGCCAATTATTTTTGTGTTACTTGTTACATGTTACATGTTATTGCTCCAACATAAAAAGGTGTTGTCGGTCCGGTAGTTAGATGAGATCATGAATTACCCTGCTAAAAACATAACCCCGTTAGTTTTATGATGTATCGTATGAGCGGGTCTCCTACAATCAGCATTCGACGTGATCTAAAGAGAAAATAAACAGAGAGAGAGGCTATTGTCGTCGCAGTGATGCGAAGAACATTTAATAAAGCTTATACACTTTAGCGGTGGCGGAACCTTTTTCTTTAACGGCTACTTTTTCCCCTTAAATACCTACACCTCCAAAGCCCCAAGGATTGAACCTTGTTCTCCCCACAAGAGATAAATACTCTTGACCACTAGGCTATAACCTAACTGGCAACAGTGGCGGAACTAGCCCACTAAATCAGGAGTATCAAAAAAAAATTACCATGCAATCAGGCTGGCCTTGAAAATTCGTGTACCCTGTTCGAGCTTGAAAAAACGTGTCCTTATGCCTTAACAAAATTGGGTATTAGATTCACTAAAGGTCTAAACCTAATGCCAGTGGACTAGTAACTAATCTGAACCATAAGAATAGTTTTGTAAATGAGTCTATGTTGATGTTTGTATGGATATACCCTATTAATTTTTTTTCTTTTACATATACATATCAGATTTTTTTTAAACGTGTCTTTCGAAATATCGGGCCCTGTCCGGTGATCCTCGTCGCTCCACCCTCAGGGCCGCCCTTGCAATCATACAATATAAAAAAACGAAAATAAATAAATAAAGATAAACAAATACCTAACTAATTTGGCCATAATTTCAATCATATTATTAATAATTTAGGCAATTGGGTCATTGTTTCAATCGGGCTATTTTATTCTACAAGTTTGGGTTGGTTAGGGGTATCTTTGTATTATCTTATGGGGATCCTAGGTATAAAACCGAAAAAAAAAACTACACTACGAGCTACGGCTGCTAAAGCATTGGGTCCGCTCCTGCACTTTAGTAAAAGGTGCAGTTAATTAACGTTTATTTGTTGCGATATCACTCTGCTTATATCTATTTTTTAAACGGCAAGGAACGACGTGCCAAGCATCGTGACACGGGGCGTTGTGGCCAAGGTCGACTACTCTACCGCTGCCAGCCCCTTGGTTCTCCTAGATTCGCGGAAACCCTACCTCCACCCGCCCGAAGACACGACAGTGGAATAATCGGTAAAACCCCGCCTCCCATCCAAGACGAACCGGCGCCACCCGTATTCGCCCTTTACCTGGATACCACAGAAAATAATGGAGAGAGTGGGAGTGTTTCCAACCACTCCACCACTACCTCATTGGCTCTGTTTATAGCTTTTATCCATAGCTACAAGAATGTACATATTTGTTGAGGCCGGTTAGATTTCTACAAAGGTTCAAGGTATTTTTTGTGTGATTCCCTGGAAATATTTATGAGCACTACCCTATCATCGCTGTTTATGCGTGTGTCGCCATTTGGTCTATAAATGTTCTACTGTTTGAAAGAACTAACTACCTTTGAGTATTGCCCAATATGTGGATGAAAAAAAATAGTTGTGTACTTTTGGATTTATTCAGTCTCGCAAGATACCTTTTGAAACAATCTCTACTATATAATATGTTCCTGTTTTGGCCTTAATTATAGGCGGTTTGAGATGATTGGTGAGGATAAAAAAGACTTCTTTCATATGACACTTGTGAAACTCAATTCATGGTTAGGGTGTCCGGAGTGGGGGCGGCAAACCCACCCGGCACCGATCGGCAAACCCACGGCAACCAATGCCAACACCTTTGCCGCATGGGTATTTGACGAAATGGGCACAGATTCGGTGAGGCATAACCGACGCGGGGAAGGGAGGAAGGAGAGAGAGAGGGGGGTGTGGGCGGGGTCCATTCCAATCTCAACCAATCACATATTTTTCCTTTTCTTATTTAAAAAGTTTACCACTTCACCAAATGTCTAAACCATTGCCAACAATTTTCACCAAAGTTTAAACACTTTTCACTGATTGACGTGGCGCACTCTGATTGGTCGATTTTTTAGTTTGTCACTCTCAAATGTTTAACCACTCCTAACACCCTTAGGGATGCTTAGTGATTTATATGTGTGAAGAAGGGAGGGGGGTAGGCCCAGCACCAACCTTCCGACTAGGAAAAGACGAACCACCCTCCTCTTGGTGAGTACCAGAAAGCATAATTAATCATTAGGTATTTATTAGGTAATCACTAAAGGGGGGTGAACCATTATACCACTTTATGAAACAAATTAGCCATGTTGATATGGACGTCACATGGCGAAAAACACCCCCAAGGGGGTGAACCGCTACAGATGGTATTATTGTGGTCTCATTCCCCCTTCAAACACTAAAACCATAATCTATCATATACCATCTGCATGGCTCCCGCAAGACGCCCGTATGGTGACGTGGAAGAGAGAAGTTGCGGAGAAGAGAACAAGGGCCGCCAGTGGAAGATAAGGGTGGTCTGTGAGATGGGAGAGAAGAGAGAAAAGGGGTATCCAAGGGGGAGATGGGGCCGCCCATGGAAAAAGATGGTCGGTCAAGCGAGCAGTGCCAATGTGGAGGCGTCCTTTCCCCACCCGTGTTGGCCATGGTCTAAGCCAAAACTAGAAGTTGTATTCAAACACATAATGCCAACATTGTTGATCAGACTTGTAAGCATCTAACAGTTAACCCATTAGCATGGGCACACTTAAATGCTGCTATAAGGTATTGATGTGGAGGATATAGGAGTTAAATGAGTTAATCAATCACCTGCTCTGATCTACAAACCAACACCAGTCCAAGTAACAATCTACATAAAACTAATCTGGTTATCGAAGACAGCAACTGTTAGATATTGATCAAAATATATGTTAAATTCAACCAGTTAACTTTTCTGGCTATATCAATTCCGTCCCAAAAATCATTTGAGTGATTAGAAATCTTGGCCCGCGTCATCTGTACATGGTTTACACAATTTAGCCTCTCGTATTAGCGGTGACCGAGAAGCCCCTATGGTGTGCTACCTAAAAAACACCTTAAAGGGACACACAATGCTAACACGGTTATTTAAATAGTGGGAATCTTTTTTCCAAACATGCTGCTGGCGTTTTGGTCTTACATCCATAATGCCAGCCTAACAAGATTTACATTGTCATTATCATGTCCAAAAGCTGGATCCCCAAAACAGAAATGGAATCTAGATGAGTAAAGCAACATAATTCACCTACTCCGGTTCCACCAATTGCGTGAGATTCGTTCACTAGTGAAGAGGTATGGTCCTAATTCCCTGCCTACATGGCAGGGACCACACCACTTTTGTGCACACAAGGCATCCATGTCACCAGAACATTCTAGAAGCTTCCAGAAGACATCTAGGCGGTTCACAGCTGGCATCAAAGATGCTTTGCCCAACATAAAGGACAACACGTGTCACCATTGACAGAAGGCCACATAGGCCTGCGACAATCCAGGGAGCAGGGCTGACATGACCAGTACGAGGTACCCAGCGCAGGCGAATGCAAGGACGCCACGTGTACCACTACACCCTTCGCGACAGAACAGACCAAGAGGATATTCCCCTTGGTCGGACAGCTGGCGCGCACCTACAGCTGGCACAGCTGCTTCCTCCTTCACCCTCCGGCTATAAATAGGACCCTTCATCATTCAGGTTCGGGATCTGGGCTCTCTTTACTCACTCTATACACACTGTTTTATTCCTCTCAGAGCAGTACTTATTCTCACGCCGGAGCCTGGTTAAGAGGGAAAACCCCCTTCCCCCCTCTTAACGAGTCTAACGGTGTTTACTGTTTTGCAGATTTCAGGCCACCGATACGAGTAAGAGAAGAGGTTGAACCCCATAAGTGAAACGACCCTCTTGGTTATCCTTGTGTTAACCATTGTTTCAACATTGGCGCCATCCACTTTTTTGCAAGACCACTCTCACCTCTTTTCTTTCCTAAAAAACACTCGTAAAAATGGCAGACCAAAATCATTCACACCCAGCTGACGGAGAAGTTTCTTCCTTTGAACTCGTTTCGGACACGGCACACGTCCAAAGGGGTCAAAGGAACGAGACCATCCAAGAGGGTCAGCTGAACAACGAGTTTCCATCCATCTTTGGAAGTGCGTCCAGGGCTGTTAGCCAAACCACAACTGGACCTACCTTCCAAACACCAGCAAGAATCATCACTCAAACCACAAACGGAGCTGCTCTCCAATCTCCAACGGGGATATTACACCAAACACCTCCGCCGATACAGACTCTAAGCCATGGAGCAGGCCCTTCTGCTCCATCGGAACAAGCACAACTCAACTACTCTGCACTTTTAGGGCTACCCGAGGGAAAAACTCTGGCTTCCTGGTATGCCGAACAAATGGCGTCCATAAACCTCGTTTATACGCAGCTCAGCGCACAACAAGCCTTGCTCCAAGCACAGGCTAACCAATCAGCATTCGTAACTCCACAACCAAGGTCTCTGAGTACACACACGGCTCAGCAGACAAACGCGTGGAACTTACGACCAGAAAGAGGACCAGTGCAAAATGTAAGAAGACCTAGCGTACAAGACACGCGCGATACGTATGCTGAAACAGAGAGCAACTTCGTTCAAACCTCCAATCTACAACGAAGGCCGATCCAAACCCGTTTGGGCGCGCGCAACATGAATACGGAATGGGAAGAGGAGGAAGACGACCCGACTTACAAGGGGGAATCCACAGCGTTTAGCAGACTTCCTCCGTAACACGAAGCATACTGTCACACCCCAACCAATGGCGGAAACATCGGGATGAGACGAAGTGTGAAGATTGCTAGAGACATCATAACGCTATTTGTGACAATATTTAGAAAATCCAAATTTCATTTCATTTCATAACTTCAAATAGTCAACATTACAAGATATTCAAATACGACAAGTTTAACAAAACAACATGATAACATAACAAAATTTTGATACAACATTTTAAACCCTAACGTCTATATGTGTATCTAGGCATCAACGCTACTTCATTTCATAGCATCATCGTCCTCAACCTGTAACATGTTTAAAATAAAGTTCAATGCAAAAGCAAAGGCGAGTATACAAGTTTGATACGTACATAGCAAAAGATAAGTTTGAACAATTCCTCATAGCAAGCATGTGATTCAAGATAAACATTTAAACATGGCATGTGTCTAACATATCAAACCAAGAAAACGCAATATGCTCAAGACATAACCTCAAGTTTACGGGCGGGTCGTTAATCCTATAGCGCTACATATGTCAAGGTTTGGCTCGTACGAAGTTAATGATAAGTTCAACACATAAGAATAACCCAAGTTTAAAGTATCAAGTCATCACGTATACAAGCATGTTATAGGAACGTTCATGTGTTTAATAAAGTGTTCATGTGTAAGTTAATAGGTAAACATGTTACACCCCAAAAGTGGTAAAAGTAAAAAGGGGGAAATACGTGTATACTCACAAAGTTTGCATATGTTTTCCGATTATCCAATTGTTGACGAGTAGAGATTTAGAGTCCGAATGTATAAGGGTTAAGGTTCAAGTATGTTTAGAGTCGAGATTCGGTGTTTAAAACAACATAAAAATAAGATATGAGAATAACATGGAAAATAATCATTTAGTACATATGATGCTTGTTCTTGACACTAGGAAACTCGAAGGAGTTTAGATGTTTTCATGGAACAAGGTTCCATTAGAATCGTGACAAGTTATCATAGTCTAGGATGATGTAATCTAGTACCCCGACATATGAACACTAGTTCATCATCAAAGATTCGATTATTCGAATAATATATTTAGGTTATATAATATATGTCCAATAGTTCAAGCATGAGGTAGAAGATTAAAATCTTCATTTTGGTACCTCTAAATGTCATAGAAGTCATGTAGGAGGTAGGAAGATCAAGTCTTCCATTTAGGCACCTCTATGTGTTCACCACTACACTTGATGTAAAAAAAAACAACCAAGGAGGGTCATGAACATACAATAAAGAATAAGAAATATACACACTAACTAAGAGAAATCATCAAATCATGTGAGGATTGTATGTTTGGACAACCCAAGTTGTTCCATAATCACTCATGTATCAAAGACAAAGTTTGACATGACTTGTGGGTTAAAAACCCTAAACAAAACACCAAGTTTATGAGGTTTAATCCTCTGATTTTAAATGTCTCAACCTTGTTTTTAAGCTTAACCAACCATGGGATAAGTTGTAAGCATTAGGACATAGGTATGAGATGTGTTGGACACAAGTTGCATAGGTTTAAACAAGTTTTTGATGAACATAAAAACAAACAGAAAGTTTATGGACTATTTCGGGGCATTTCCAGGTCTGATTTCTCCAAGGAGAAGTCTAGGAATCGAACCCCATGATTATACAAGCAAGTAGGAAAAAGAATCGAGTGAATCGGATAAGAATTGAGTGAGTTATGCTCATTTTCGTGAAGGGGTGTCAATCTACTCGAACCCTTGCTTTCAGCTACGGTTTGGTGGATGTTTTGTGAGTTTTTAGGGTTGCAAAAGTGGTAGGGAGGCTGGTTATAAGTGGTATTTATAGGGGGAAGGATTAGGGTTTCAATGGGTTGGGCTTTGGAAGTGTTTAGAAGGGGTTACACCTTGAAACTAGCCCACAAAACCCAACTATATGGGCTGAATTTTGCTGAATTGGGGCTGCCATATTTCTTTATTTTTTTATTTTTTTAAAACATTATAATGAGTAATTTTGTTAGTTAAGTTGTGTAATAATGTGCAACAATGTTTCCCCTAACTTGTAACAAGGTGAAATATGAAATAAAACATGATTTAACTAGGTAAAAAGTGTAATGTACAAGTTTTATTTACGAAGCAAGTTCCGTATTTTACAACGATAGAATTTCACGTAAGGTTTCTAAATGTAGGAAGTTTGAAAACGCAGGGCGTTACAGTCTCCCCTCCTTTAGGAAATTTCGTCCCGAAATTTATTCAAGAGGAAGGCTTGAAAGAGTTTTTGGCATAAAGGTGATCATTAAGAATTGAAACTTGGGAAGTTTGAAAGTTTTGAAAAGTACCAAATTTTGGAGAACGTCAAGGTAGATTTGCAAGGGGAAGTTCTTAAGGATAGTATAAAAAAAATCATACTTTCGTAAAACCTGTTTATTGAGAGGAACGAAAAGGTTTGTTACTTTAAATAAAGCAATAGAGGTATACTAAGTATAGTTTCACAAGAATCAAGAATAGGGAGGCTATTTTATAGGTAACGAGGTAAGTTAGGACTCAAATGTTTAAACAAGCTGGATTGCGAACGAGTTTTGTATAAAATAATACGAGTATAGAATGAACGAATGACTCTTAAAGAGTACAAGTATGTGAATAGCATAAGTGTTGGATAGATGAACGTAGTGTGTTAAGGATGAAGTCTCGTCATGAATAATCGGATATAATGCGTTTGTGAGTTGCGTGAAGTTGTATTAGGTCCAAAAGGTCTGCAACACACTGAATTTCTCATGGCACGTTTTACGAAAGTTTGGTAACATGGTGAAAACACTTATATATAGGAAGTACCAGCGGCGTATCCACCATGTTTTAACCACATTACGTCCGTTTCGTTACTTGGGGTCATGTTACGTTCCGTGTCTTACCATACACAGTAGTACACTCTATGGTTCTCATACGCCTATCACTATAATCCCGTGTACACCCGCGATTATACTGATTGTCGCATGATCCACACAGCTTGTACTAGTTATGTATGAATCAAGGTATACATGAATTTGAAAATAAGAATGTGTACGTAGAAGAATGTCGTATGTAAGCATGTTTATGTTTAAGCATGTATGGGACCCACGTAAGCGAATCCCTCGGATTACGCTCGCGTATAGGTACGAATGTACGAATCATGAGTAAGGATGAAAGTATGAGCATAAGTTTAAGTATGAATACGCATGTATGTATGAGCATAAACATAAAACGTGTAAGTAGTATGTGTATAAGCAGAAGCGTAAAACGTATAAGTAGTATGTGTATGAGTACAAGCATAAAACGTATGAACATAGGTGTAGGTATGAAAAATAAATATTGCGTATATGGTGTACGTTGAGACATTGTAGAGAAAAAAAAAAGGTTAAGTATGTAGATACGAACGATATAAATGATGTTATCGCGAGATATCGACTAAAATGTGTATGATGATGTGCATGTATAGTTGTTTAAACAAAACGTTGAGTTTGTCGAATCAAAATTAGATTGAGCTTGGTTTGAAAGGTAGAATATAGTTTGTATATGCAAAGGAACATAAAGTACTCATTGGTCATGCTTAACATATTTTGTAATGATTGAAATGCTACTTTTGTTTAAAAAAAAGGAGTTCACGTATGTTGAAAATTGTCGGTCCCCATGAAGTCTTCTAGCCCACGTGTTTTGAAATTTGGATGACGAGTTAAGCGTTGTAGAGAAGGTTTTTTTTTTTTATTATTTTTTTTTTTAAATAACGGGTTTGTTTCATTTGCATCAAAACATGAAAATTTTGGACTTTGAAAGTTCTTGTGAAAACGTCGACCCTTTGAAAAGAAAAGAAATTTAGTAAAAGAACTTAGTGGTTGTTTAAAAATAATTTTAACAAAGGATTTATTGATGTTGGAAAGAGTATTTGGTAAACGGTCATATAACATCTATGAGGTCTTATAAGTAATTGAGAAAGGTTAGTTTGATTTCGATTAAGAGTGGAAGTCTCTAGTATGATGATATAATGTGAACGTGTTTCAGTTAATAAATCAGATGTGAAGTTCATAGGCAAGAGATTCATTAGACCGATTAAATTGATAGGTAGCATTTCGTAAGGTTTGGAAATTCGTGTAGTAAAACGGTAAAGACATGATTAAGAATCTCGTGTATATGATTTGAGTGAAAATGGATGGTAGAATAAGAAGTACGTTTGATAAACAATGTATTTTGAAATCGGTATAAGTAGGTATTTTGAATAATGATAAATGATTTAGGTATAAAACATGATCGGGTTTGCATAATAAAATATTTTGAAAGAGAAGTTTTGGTAACGGTCACCTAAGTAAGGGAATCACCCCTAACTCGTTGGTGAGGTCGTTTTAAGGGAAGAGGGGTGGAGTCAATCGTCAAGGTAAGGGAGTCACTCCAATCTCGATGATACCTCTCCACTAGTTGTTACAAGGAATATGAATTTAAATTATATGAAAATCATGCATATATAAATGTATCGAAAAGGTTCGATATGTTGTGCGTGTGAAAAGAGAAATCAAAGGTAAACTCGAGGTTGAAAGATTGCATCGTATAAAATGAACAATAGAAACACATGTTTGACCAAAGTTTGGAGTGTTCCAAACGGAACTTTGACTAACCGAAGTGGTCGAAAAGTCTTTTGAATTTGAGGAGCATGCTTTGGCCTAATAGGTAAAATACTCTCGCCGACAGGTCGGTTAACGGTATTTACCCTTCCGGTTACTACATGTCTCAAATCAATCGAAATTTCGAGACTTGGCGGGATTTATGAAAAAATCAAGGAGTGGAACTAGTCGACAAGGTGCGGGTTTCACCCCTATCTTGACGATTTCGTATCCTAAGTGTGGTTAGTACTCGTCGGGTCAAAATTTAAATTTCGACATGTTGACGAGGGTCCACTAGAATTTGAAATTTGAGATTTGCCATTTAGATGTGGATTTCACTCCTAGCTCAATGGCGATATCTCGTGTAAAAAGAAGAATAGATAGATTGAGAGTCGTTCACTAAATTGTGGGTTTCACGCCTATTTTGGTGAATTCGTCTCATTTGTACAATATGAGTGTTGTCGGATTTAGAATAATCAAGTAAAATGCATGAGGGAAGTGTGTGTTGAAGGAAATACACAAGCAAGTATAAACACATAAGAAAGCATATCAAGAATGGTACTTAAATAATGAAATGATAAAACAAGTGTTAACACATAATAGAACAAGCTTTAATGCGTACGAATAACATGTCAAATATTACACATGAGTAACATACATGTTTAAAAGAGCATAAATAAGTAACAAATAAGGTATCATGTAGTAGTCCAAGCAAAGCATACGAATAAGGCTCTAAAACTATAGACTAAGTGAAAGCATTCCTACTTTTCCTAATTCCCTATAGTTATGGCTCTGATACCAATCTGTCACACCCCAACCAATGGCGGAAACATCGGGATGAGACGAAGTGTGAAGATTGCTAGAGACATCATAACGCTATTTGTGACAATATTTAGAAAATCCAAATTTCATTTCATTTCATAACTTCAAATAGTCAACATTACAAGATATTCAAATACGACAAGTTTAACAAAACAACATGATAACATAACAAAATTTTGATACAACATTTTAAACCCTAACGTCTATATGTGTATCTAGGCATCAACGCTACTTCATTTCATAGCATCATCGTCCTCAACCTGTAACATGTTTAAAATAAAGTTCAATGCAAAAGCAAAGGCGAGTATACAAGTTTGATACGTACATAGCAAAAGATAAGTTTGAACAATTCCTCATAGCAAGCATGTGATTCAAGATAAACATTTAAACATGGCATGTGTCTAACATATCAAACCAAGAAAACGCAATATGCTCAAGACATAACCTCAAGTTTACGGGCGGGTCGTTAATCCTATAGCGCTACATATGTCAAGGTTTGGCTCGTACGAAGTTAATGATAAGTTCAACACATAAGAATAACCCAAGTTTAAAGTATCAAGTCATCACGTATACAAGCATGTTATAGGAACGTTCATGTGTTTAATAAAGTGTTCATGTGTAAGTTAATAGGTAAACATGTTACACCCCAAAAGTGGTAAAAGTAAAAAGGGGGAAATACGTGTATACTCACAAAGTTTGCATATGTTTTCCGATTATCCAATTGTTGACGAGTAGAGATTTAGAGTCCGAATGTATAAGGGTTAAGGTTCAAGTATGTTTAGAGTCGAGATTCGGTGTTTAAAACAACATAAAAATAAGATATGAGAATAACATGGAAAATAATCATTTAGTACATATGATGCTTGTTCTTGACACTAGGAAACTCGAAGGAGTTTAGATGTTTTCATGGAACAAGGTTCCATTAGAATCGTGACAAGTTATCATAGTCTAGGATGATGTAATCTAGTACCCCGACATATGAACACTAGTTCATCATCAAAGATTCGATTATTTGAATAATATATTTAGGTTATATAATATATGTCCAATAGTTCAAGCATGAGGTAGAAGATTAAAATCTTCATTTTGGTACCTCTAAATGTCATAGAAGTCATGTAGGAGGTAGGAAGATCAAGTCTTCCATTTAGGCACCTCTATGTGTTCACCACTACACTTGATGTAAAAAAAACAACCAAGGAGGGTCATGAACATACAATAAAGAATAAGAAATATACACACTAACTAAGAGAAATCATCAAATCATGTGAGGATTGTATGTTTGGACAACCCAAGTTGTTCCATAATCACTCATGTATCAAAGACAAAGTTTGACATGACTTGTGGGTTAAAAACCCTAAACAAAACACCAAGTTTATGAGGTTTAATCCTCTGATTTTAAATGTCTCAACCTTGTTTTTAAGCTTAACCAACCATGGGATAAGTTGTAAGCATTAGGACATAGGTATGAGATGTGTTGGACACAAGTTGCATAGGTTTAAACAAGTTTTTGATGAACATAAAAACAAACAGAAAGTTTATGGACTATTTCGGGGCATTTCCAGGTCTGATTTCTCCAAGGAGAAGTCTAGGAATCGAACCCCATGATTATACAAGCAAGTAGGAAAAAGAATCGAGTGAATCGGATAAGAATTGAGTGAGTTATGCTCATTTTCGTGAAGGGGTGTCAATCTACTCGAACCCTTGCTTTCAGCTACGGTTTGGTGGATGTTTTGTGAGTTTTTAGGGTTGCAAAAGTGGTAGGGAGGCTGGTTATAAGTGGTATTTATAGGGGGAAGGATTAGGGTTTCAATGGGTTGGGCTTTGGAAGTGTTTAGAAGGGGTTACACCTTGAAACTAGCCCACAAAACCCAACTATATGGGCTGAATTTTGCTGAATTGGGGCTGCCATATTTCTTTATTTTTTTATTTTTTTAAAACATTATAATGAGTAATTTTGTTAGTTAAGTTGTGTAATAATGTGCAACAATGTTTCCCCTAACTTGTAACAAGGTGAAATATGAAATAAAACATGATTTAACTAGGTAAAAAGTGTAATGTACAAGTTTTATTTACGAAGCAAGTTCCGTATTTTACAACGATAGAATTTCACGTAAGGTTTCTAAATGTAGGAAGTTTGAAAACGCAGGGCGTTACACATACAAACCAACCAAGCGCGCGGGGTATAACCCCAAAGCAGAGCATGATTACACCTTGAGCTATCGTCCTGAGGACATGGCTGAAAATTCAAAATTCATTCGAGAAATAGCGTGCGCGACCATCGACAAAACGAAATTACCACACAACGTGGGTAAATACAACGGGTTGACGGACCCAGACGATCACCTCCAGGTGTTTAAAGGTGCAGGAGCAACAGGCGGATGGAACTTACCAACATGGTGCCACCTGTTTGCTCAGACATTCGTTGGCGCGGCGCGCATTTGATTCGACAACTTACCGGCTGGCAAAATCAAATCATGGGTCGATTTCCGAGAGAAGTTCCTAGCACACTTCTCTCAGCAGCGAAGACAAGCCAGAGATCCGGGTGATTGTCTGAACATATGGAGAAAAGACTATGAAAGCGTAGAAGATTTCATTACAAGGTACAACAAAGAATGTCTAGAGATCGGAGACATACCAGAGAAAATGATGCGCGCACACTTCATGCGAGCAGTCAAGTGCGACGATCTGGTTAAAAGAATCAAAGGGCGAGATGGAGGACCCAAAGACTGGGAAACCTTCATTGAAGCGGCCAAGACTATTGCGCAGACAGACAGGCAACTGACCGGTGACGATCACCGTCAGCGCGCATACAACCATAACGATCGAAACAACAGAAAGGGCAGAAATCAACCCTGGAGGGCTTCTGGGAACAGAGAAAGAAGCCCCCCACGGGACGATGCACGCCATACGATCAATCAGATAGCCCATCGAAAAGAAGTGAAGCGCGAAAATAGAGAAAAGCAGTGGACTCCACTAACCAAAACACCTTCTGAAGTTTTAGCCACAGAGAACCATCAGTTCAAACCACCCTTGCAGATGCGCAACAAAAGGGGTCAAGACCCAAATCTCTTCTGTGAATTCCACAAAGATACGGGCCATTTAACCGATGATTGCTTCAGCCTAAAACAAGAAATCGAAAGAGCTCTAAGAGACGGAAAGCTCACCCACTTAGTCAAAGGTGGAAAACGCGATTACCGCCAGATACAAAGAAGAGATGAAGGGCCAGACAATAAGAAGCTCAGAAAGTTAGAAACTCACATGGTGCAAGGAGGTCCACGGCGACCAAGAAAACATTACAACAAGCGCGCGCATGATGATTCATGGCGCGAGAAACAAGTGGTTATTCCAATTGTCAGGGGAGGTCCAAGAGAAAAGCGGCCAATAGTCATTCCAGGGGTGATCGGTCACTACCAGACAGATTACATCTTTATTAATCCCGGGAGCACCGCGGACATCATATATGAACAGTGCTTCAATCAATTTGACCAAGAGGACAAGGCGCGCCTAGAGCCGGTCGACTACCCTTTAACTGGTTTTTGCAACGAGGCCGTCTTTCCCCTAGGACAAATATCATTCCCAGTATTACTTTCCGATGGGAGAAATTCAAGAACCGAAGAAGTTACATTCATGGTACTGCCGGCACACTCAAGGCATGACATCCTCCTAGGAAGAGAATCACAAGGAGATTTCAACATGATCTGTTCCGTACTACATTCCGCCGTAGGTTTCCCGACCGAAACAGGCGTTGCATTAATATATGCAAGCAAAGAAGTGTTGGCAACAGACGAAATCAGGCCAGCAAAATCAAGCAAACAAGCACCGCGCTTAGAAGCAGAGAAATGGGTATTGAATAGCGCATACCCAGAACAAACAGTCACTCTGGGGCCCGCCATGTCCGACCTGACGCGCGCGGCGCTCAAGAAATTACTGCATGAAAACATGGACGTGTTCGCCTGGACACCGGCTGATATGGTGGGTGTTCCACGGCATATAGCAGAGCACCGTCTAAACGTCTCCGAAGATGCAAAGCCAGTGGTGCACGCCAAACGACATCTAGGTGACATCAAACACGATGCCATGAAAGAACAAGTGTTGGAATTACTAAACGCAAGGATCATCAGAGAAGTCCGGTACCAAACGTAGGTAGCAAGCCCAGTAATGGTGAAGAAACCAAATGGCAGTTGGAGAATGTGTGTCGACTATAAAGATCTGAACAAAGCATGTCCCCGTGACTGCTACGCCCTACCAGATATAGATGAGAAAATCGATTCTTTGGCAACATTCCGGTGGAAATGTTTCTTGGATTGCTACAAAGGGTACCACCAGGTCCAAATGGCCGTCCAAGATGAAGATAAAACCGCATTCCGCACGCCAACGGGGTTGTATTGCTACACCAAGATGCCATTCGGCTTAAAGAATGCAGGTGCAACGTACCAAAGGTTGATGAACGAAACATTCAGTGACGCCATCGGTAAGTACATAGAAGTGTACATGGATGATCTGGTAATCATGAGCAAGGAGGAGAGCGCGATGCTGGCAAATATCCAGAAGACCTTCAACACGCTGCGCAGCGTAAGCATCAAACTGAATCCAGCAAAGTGCTCATTCGGAATGGAAGAAGGAAAGTTTTTGGGCTTCATAGTCACTAAAGATGGTTTTAAGGTGAATCCAGAAAAGGTCCAGGCCATAGAAAGGATGCCTTCACCAGCAAACGTTAAAGACATGCAAAAGCTTGCAGGACGATTGGCAGCACTCAACCGATTCCTAGCTAACCACGCGGCAAAATCCTTCCCATTCATCAAGACCTTGCGCAACTGCATGAAGAAAAACCAGTTCCAATGGACTCCGGAAGCAGAAAATGCGTTCCGCGAGATGAAAGACTGTCTCATCAAGCTGCCAACTCTAACCGCACCAAACAAAGGAGAACCTTTGGTCCTGTACCTCTCAGCTTCCGACAAGGCAGTAGGAGCCGTACTGCTTGTTGATCGTCAAGGTGTCCAAACACCTGTGTATTATGTGTCTAGAACCTTGACCGACCCAGAAACCAAATACGCAATCATGGAAAAGCTTGTCCTTGCACTGATTCACGCGTCAAGAAGGCTGCGTAGATATTTCGCCAATCACGTCATCCACGTGCTAACAAACTACAATATTGGGAATATCCTAGCAAGGCCAGAAGTATCAGGAAGGTTGGCCAAATGGGCAATAGAGCAGGGGACACAATGTGGTTTTCAGACCACGTCCGTCGATCAAGGGCCAAGTCTTGGCAGATTTTATGACAGAAGTCCCAGACGACAAAGACAGAGAATGCAAGGCGATGGAGAAAGCTGAGAAAAAACAAAAAGAAGAGCCATGGCTACTGTACACAGATGGTGCATCTAACAAAGATGGGGCAGGCGCGGGGCTGAGGCTGGTAAGCCCTGACAAACACGAGTTCACATACGCCATACGCCTAGACTTCAAGAGCACAAACAATGAAGCAGAGTACGAAGCCTTTCTGGCCGGCTTGCGTTTGGCAATCAAAATGGGGGTCCGACACATTGAAGCACATGTGGACTCCATGTTAGTAGCAGGCCAAATCAACGGCCAGTATGAAGCCAAGGGCGACATAATGGCACTCTATCTCAACCAAGCGAAGACGTTGTTACAAACTTTCTATTCCTACAAGGTGCATCACATAAACCGCAGCGAAAACAAGCCGGCAGATGCTTTAAGCAAGCTTGCGTCGACAAGTTTCCAGCACCTAGCAAAGGATGTGCGCATAGAAGTTTTGAGCAACCCATCTGTTCCACTCAGAGAAGTCAGCGTCATCCAAACAGGAACCACGTCCTGGATGACACCCATAATCATGTACTTACAGTCCGGGATACTTCCAGAAAATAAAGCTGAGGCACGAAAGATACAATATAAATCAGAACATTATCAGATGGCAGACGGGATACTGTATCGAAAGTCATATCTCGGCCCGCTGCTAAGATGTGTTGATGCCGACGACGCAAACTATCTGATTCGGGAAGTACATGAAGGCATTTGTGGTATCCATGCCGGGCCGCGAATGGTAGTGGCAAAAGTAATGAACGCCGGATACTACTGGCCCGGGATGCACCTCGATGCCGTGAAAGAGTTGAGAAAATGCAGTGGCTGCCAGAGGCACGCAACAAAAACCATGCGCCCCAAAAACGAGCTGGTACCAGTAACAACCGCATGGCCTTTTCAGCAATGGGGCATAGACATGGTGGGCCCCTTTCCAGAAGCTCCGGGGGCAGTTAAGTTCATCATAGTCGCGGTCGATTACTTCACCAAGTGGGTAGAAGCAAAGGCACTCGCATCAACCACGTCGGCAGTTGTTAAACGATTCATATGGGAACAAATCATATGCCGGTTCGGCCTACCACTCAGAATCATCACCGACAATGGAACAAACTTTGCAGCAGATGATCTCGAACGATGGTTCAAGGAACTAAACATCGAACATACCTTCTCGTCGGTTGCACATCCGCAAGGGAATGGTCAAGTTGAAGCAGTCAACAAGAGCATTGTCGATGGCATAAAGGCAAGGCTCGGTGAAAAAAGACGTGGGTGGGTCGATGAACTACCCAGCATATTATGGGCCCATAGAACAATGCCAAAAACAAGCAATGGAGAAACACCATTTAGCTTGGTCTATGGGTCCGAGGCTGTGATCCCAACGGAAATCGGACTTCCATCTCCGAGAATGCTCTCCATGAATCTGATCAATAACGAAGAAGAAAGGAGGATCGACCTGGACCTCCTAGAAGAACGGAGGGAGATGGCGGCAATCAATGAAGCCAAATACGAATCAAAGCTTGAAAAGTATTACAACTCCCGAGTCCGGATCTGCACCTTCAACCCAGGAGATTATGTCTTAAGGGACAATGAAGCGTCCAATGCAGAAAAACCGGGGAAACTGGCTCCCAAATGGGAAGGCCCGTACATCATTGATGAGGTTCTCGGCAAGGAGGCATACAAGCTACGCACCATGAACGACAAAGAGGTTCCACGAACCTGGAATGCCCAACAGTTACGAAAATGCTACATATAATGCAAACATGTAATCGTACAGGGCGAATCGCCGACACATTTACCTAATACAAGAAGTGTTTGGCTACCTTTATTTCATGCAAATTTTTTGTCACAACTGCATTTATTACTTCGGGCGTACACGAAAACATCAATGGCTCGACCATAGGAAACGTTGTAGACCTCCAAGGCTCGTCACAACCAAGTGAACAGCCGGGTCAGAAACACAACCAAAGCCTACAAAACGCCAAAAAACACAACTTCGTGCCCACATAAACACGAAAATATCGATAGCAAGGTAACTAAACATTGTAATGCTCCCAAGGCTGTGATCCCAGCTGAGCTCACACAATAACCTGCAACTCGATCACTTCGTATGTCACATACAAGCGCGCATACTTAAACGACAGAATAAAAACGTTGTAGTAACACAACATCACCTGTCAGCGCCATCATTCATTCGTGACACCTAATCAAAGTAATTAAACATGCACATATTATGACGATTTCAAAATTTGCATAACCAAAAATCAAAGCGGTAAAATATATGTCAATACACACAACCACAGTCAAGAAAATTAAAATTGTCTTAAAACAACCATTACAAGCCCATTCAGGGCCATACACGGCACGCATGCCGGAAACTGCCTATCAAGTATGGCTGGAGCCAGCACCTCCTGCAGCACCATCGCCATCTTCTCCCAAAGCTTTTTTCAACAAAGCTACTCCATTCGCTTTGTGAGCCAACTTCCCAGAGGCCCGAACAACAGCTAAATCAAGCGTCGAAAACTCTTTTCGCTTCTCAGCATAAGCACCGTCACAATCATCTTTATATAACTCAAAATGGGAATCCTTCTCATTGTTCGTGGCCGCAAGTTTGCCTTCAGCATACCCGAACTTGCGTCCACTATTATACCCTGCCCTACCCAATTCAAACATATAGCGGGCAAGTTCAGAAGAATGCAGAATACGATCAGCAAGCTGCATGAAAAACAGGATCGCGTAAGGACAGAAATATACAAAGGCAAAAACAACATGAAATGAGAAAACAAGGCAAACAAGAAAGTTACCAAAGGAACACCGCGAGATAGCAACCACCTACTATCAGCTGAGGCCTCCTCAGCAAGAAGCTCAGAAGCACGACATTCAGCCGCCTTCTTATCAAGAAGGCGCTGAACAGTCTCACACTCCGCAGCCTTCTCCTGAGCAAGAAGCTCCAGCTTGTCGATCCGAGCAACATACTCCTTTTCTTTCTTCTCTGCAGCAAGACGCGCCTGATGCGCCTCATCAGCAAGGGCCGTCTTCTCACCAGACAGCCGCACAATAGCATCACGCTGCGACCGCATCTCCAAGTTCGTACGAGCACATGCAGAATCCCAATCCTTCTGTTTTTGCTCGTTCAACTGCTTCTGCTCTTCAAGCTTCCGCTCAGCCTCAGCAACCCGCCATTGCAAGCCTTTTCTCTCCGCATTAAACTTCTCTTTTTCTTCGGAAAACGACTTCTTCGCCTCCTCAAACTCAAGAGTTTCTTCCCCCATCGACCTCCATTCGCGAAAAATCTCTTGCGATGTGGCAAAGAAGTGAACCCCAGCACTAACATGGTCATCTATAAGGGCAAAGCGGTTGCGATTCTTCTGGAACATCCTCTCCGCAGGCGGAAGTGACAAATAGAAAAACTCATGACAATTCTTTAAATCAGTCATTCGAGAGCCCTGAGTAAGGCTCCAGCGGGGGACGTGAGGCAAATCATCACAAGCTGGGTTACCCCAGGAATCATCAGGATTATGTTCAAAGTGCGGGCTTCGCACAAAGCCAGAAGTGGCTCCACCTTCACCGGGAGGGCGTTTAGTGTAGATGGTTTGTTGCGGAGTAGTCTCACTAGACTCCATCTGCACCTCAACACCTTTACCCTTATCACCTCCAACATCTCCTCCAACATAACCCCCAGTCGCATCGCCTCCTTCAAACGTACCTTCAACAAACCCTTCACCACCACCCACGTTTGCATCAGCACCATCACGCGGAGGGGTCAGACCAACAGTCCTCGACGGAGGAGAAGTAGGTGGAGTAATCCGAGAAATATCCGTCGCCCGAGGCTTCTTGCTAGTCTTGAATACTGCCATAAGACAACAATTAAAGAACAATCCAAGGAAAGATACGACAAACGTACAATGAAAGAAAATTACCAGGAAGAGGAGCAGAGGCAGCATATATCTCCTCCAACAAATTCCCACGACCTCCACTAAACACGCCCAAATCAATCTCAGACTCCGAGGGCGCTGGGGGGGCCTCTTTCTGAAGCTTTGCCTTCTTGGCAGCAAAAACAGCAGCAGCCTGCTCATCAAGGCGACGTTTGTGATCATCGAGAGCTTTTTTCTTCATGTGCTCAGATAAGGTAGCACCGTCATCAGGATCCGACTGTTGACTCTTTTCACCAACCCCTAAGCCAGACAACGTATCAGAAACTACCACATAACCTAGACAAGGACGAGGAGAGGGTCGCTTACGAGAAGAACCATCACCTTTACTCTCAGGCTTCTCCTCTCTCCTTCCAGATTTATCGGTCCGTGCCTTCTTTCTCGTCTCCAACTGGGCAGACGGATCAACAGATGCCTCCGCATCATCATCATCCCCACACTATTAGAAAATAGGGTTTTTGTCACAACATATTCGGTCACAAAACGGTAGCAATTGCCTTGTTGCCACCGTTTTGCAACCGAAAATGCGGTGGCAAAAACACCCGTGTCAATTGCCCTAATGTCACCAAATAGCGACCATTTCCATATTTTGCTACCAAATTTCTGCCACCACAACCTTGTTGCGACCGCCCCTATTTTGCTACCGAGTTGTGACGGTTTTTTGCCACCATTTTGTTACCATTTAGCCCACTTTAACCACCGCTTTTATTGAAAACTTACATCTTTTTATCACCCTTTTGCCACCATTTTGGTACCAATATTGCCACAATTTAGCCACCACTTTCATTACCATTTTGATATCATTTTTCTATTTGAATTAAATAATTACCACCATATTGGTGTCCCTGTTTTCATATTTTACAGTTTCCATGCTTTTCATGAAAACTACAATTCAATAAAGTTACAAATTTATATAAAACATTCCATAAAATTACAAAATCATAAAATTATACAAAACATCTCTATTTCAGTATTTCCTATTTCAAAGTCATAAAACATTCTAACAAAAATACAAACTAAAATATCAAGTAACCGAAACTATCGTTATATAATAAACATCGAAACCTTCAAAACCAAGTGTTTATAGCCTATCTTCGAATCGTAACTCTAGCATCTTCATCCACTTTATCTTTTTCAGCCAACAATTTCATTTTACATTTCTTTTTCTTCATTATTTTCCTTAGCGAGCTCCTTGATAACCAAGTTCAACGTTTCAATCTACAAAACAACAATGAATAGCATTAAGCAGTCAGAATTAAAGAAAACTGATAACGGGTCAAGTTGGTTGTAGATGAATAAAATCCAGTTGTGAGTAACAATTCAAGTGCTACATTAAAAATTGGCAGCATCAGCAATCAACTTACCATACCAGCAGCAATCCATTATTAACCTAATCTTCAAGAACCAAATTAAAGAACCATTTATAATACAAGTAATATATTTATTAATAGTTTTGTATAGGATTGATCATCATCAACATCATACTCAGTAAATTCCACCAATAGCAAAGCTAAGGTAGGGTCTGAGGAGGATAAGATGTAGACAGCCTTAGCTCTATTCCGTAGGAATAGAGAGGCTACTTCCAGTGAGACCCCCGGCTTGAAATATCAGTCCTTTACCGATATCCAGTTTTTTTTTACCACATTAACTGCTTAGTTCAGCAATAATATTATTTTTGGAACCACGTAGATTTTTTGTTTTCATATATGGTTTAAAAACTTTTACCATAAAAAATGAACCAAAATAGTGTGTGGGTCAACCCAACACGACTCATATTAGTAACACAGCCCCTTTAACCACTTCCAATAATGATAGAAGTGATAGTACCTTGACTTCTCTCAAATTTATGCATTCTTCCCACGAATAATATTTTCTCTTCATTTTCTTAATGGCAACCTGTAACCACAACACATCAACTTTAAGAAACACAATCACTTAAACTTGATAAGTTCATAAACGCAAAATTTTAGTTCCAAAATGCTCTGCTAATCAGAAAAAACCTACCACTTCACCATTATGTTAACTTATAGCCCGATAGACAACCCCAAAGGTTCCATTACCAACTTCCTTGATTATCTTGTACGTGGATTGGAATTACGAAAAATATTGATGTTTCAGTTTAACAGTTTTAATATCATATCAAAGATGACTCAAAAAACATTAATGAAAGTCAGCTTACTTATCCATCTTTTGCTCTGATCTATTTTGTAACAAACCAAATTAATATTTTAAACTACATGTTTCAAATGAAAGTCATGTTTCAAATGAATCCTTTTGCTAAACTACATGACTCAAAAAACATTAATGAAAGTCAGTTTTAATTCCTCATTTTTCTAAAAGACATGTTTCAAATGAATCCTTTTGCTCTGATCTATTTTGTAACAAACCAAATTAATATTTTAAACTACATGTTTTGACCCGTTACTCGTAAAAGATAGCTAGTTTACCATTTGATCAACTACAAGATGATAAAGAAAAAAATATACTTTATTGACTTGCTTCCTTCTAATCTCTCCTAAAAGATTAATGGGATCCAATGTAAAAAAATTACTTTATTGACTTGCTTCCTTCTACTCTCCCCTCGATCTCGATGTTTGTTTTGCGATCATATTTCTAAAATGTATATATAGCATGTGCCAAGTTCTTTTTATATGTATTTTACTTTGCATAAAATAACACAAATGACATTGCTACAAGATTAAAATCAATAAATGTCGCATGACCTCCCTATTAACCAGAAGCTCAAACAACCGAATTAAACTTAACAATTCGCAATTAAAAATTTTCTTGAACTAATTATTAGTTTTATGTACCGTGTTCCACCTACTCTAAAAAAAGTCGCATGCATTTGGACTTCTAATGGTAATTGGTAAAGATGTGCACTCGGGGTTCAAACATTGATACCAATTCTAGGGATTAAACAACAAGAAGTACAATTACGATGTAAACTTAAATAACCTAAAAGAGGGATATGCATACAGATTTACAAAATAAAAATTGACAAACCATGAACTTTCATTTTTCTACTAATGTAACAATTTTTGTCCTAATTTATCACTATTAAAATTTAAAACAAAGGTACATAATTCAATCATTAATACATTACGGTTAATTAAACAAAAATTTATATATAACTGCATCAAAAACAAAACCTAAGCACAGTGCCTGAATAGCAGAATTTGTAGATTCCTTAAATCAAATAAATAGTCACCACCAAAGAACAAAGGTTAATATAACAAACTTGCAAACAGACTGTGCAGCATCAACGCACCACCAAAATGATACATTTTTAAGGGAAGACACCCAATAATAAATTAGGGTTAGGGGCATTGTTATGATATAACAAATTACGAAATTGAACATATAATCTCAAACAGAAAGATAAACACATCAATTGAACATCAATCGAAGTTGTTGTGTGTGTACCTGTGAGGAAAAAAGGAAAGTGTGGCACTGTTTAGAAGGTGATCCCGGCGGCCTTAGCGGCGGCGGCGGAAGGTAAGATAACGGGAGTTGTAAGTATCATAGAAGTAAAATACCAACAATCATGTATCAAATCATACAATAATTGAGAGAATTCCAGAACAAAATCAAACTTAAACACATATATAAGATTGGCTTACATAACTGTAAGAGCATACCAGTACGATCAAGATCTATATCACGGCGAGCGAACTGGTACAAATTTGAAGAGTCTCGATATGGTCAGAGATTTTTATCAGAGTGGTTCTTCGACATGGGGGGTGTAATTTTAGAGACAAGGGTTAAAATGATCAAAACCCTAATTTTAGAGAGGGGCGGGCTACATAAAATTCGCCCACCAAATTATATTTTCATCTTGCTACCGCTAAGTGGTAACAATTCATTGTGTTTGCCCGTCATTTTATACATTACTATTTTTTATTATTATTTCATTATGTTTCTTACGAATTTGTCACCGAAAATAAACGGGGTAAAATTTGCAACCACTTTGCTACCTTATCGTACCAATCATGCTTAATACGCATTTTCATGGGAAATTGGTTGCAAAGTTTGTTACGTCAACAATTTCATGCACGGGGTCAGCAACACCACCAGGCGCGGTACCTGCACGCGCGTAATGAGAGGTTAGATCTCCAACATTCGGGTCAGAACTCCCACTAGAAAGGACGATAACTTCCTCTCGACCCGAATCGACAAAGTCATCCCAAACATCTTCACCTAGAACTTCATCAGCATATCTGCTCAGGCTTTCGTCGGTAGGATGCAAAAACCGACCCCGTATCTGCTCCAACCACGTCGGATGCCCATCAGCCTGGATAGCTTCAACCATGGCACCCGCTGATTTAGGGTCCAAGGCATTCAACAAACTGTAACCAACTGCAAAATGGCAACAAAAGTAAGGACACATAGTAAACATAAAGGGAAATAATCAAGTGGTAAGACAGGAAAGAACCATACATTTGCCCTTATGGCTATACGCAGGTTGACCCAGCGGATGTTTGGGCACCCACAGCAAACTCATCCCCGCACCAACTAAAGCCATCTCATCCAGTTGAGAAATCGCAGTCGGCTTCGCAGTTATCCTCTTATACCAGTCTTGAGCACCATAGTTTGGAAGAACATCCACCTTAGAGATCCCTTGACTCACTTGCCGATATAACATGTCTGTTGGAATCACACCACGACGGATATAAAAAAACTTTTGCTTCCAGTCATGGATGCCCTTTTAACGGCACAGAACACACCGGAGCAACCCTTGACCTAGCTTGAAAAGAGTAAAAGCCGCTGGTATACGTAACGCTGTAGAAAACGTTAAACATCTCAAAAAGTAGGATCAACACGGTAAGACCTACAGACGAATTCGAAATGGGTAATCCGAGGAAGCCCAATCGCATTTATTTGAGAAATATGGAGCCCATAACCCCTCAACACAGCAGCAGTGAACTTCGTAATCGGCAACCTAAAATTGCCTTCCCGGAAATAAGCAACATATAACGTGATAAAACCCGGAGGGGCATCCAATGCAGTAGATCCAGAAGGAGGGTACTGAGCCCCCCACTCGGAACGGAAGTTCATCCCCCTCACAAGCATCTGAAATTCCTCCTCCTTCCAGTTAATAACGGCTTGGTCTGGACCAGGAGGAGCCCTACCTCTATGCTTCCTTTTCTTCTGAGTTGGATTCTTCTCAGCCATGATAAAGGTCAAGAAGAAGATGATTTGAACTCAAGAAAATATGAACGATGGGAAAACACAAGAGAAGGATAGAGAGAAAATCACACTTAGAATTCAAGAATGAAGGAAGAAAGGGATAACCGCCCCCTATTTATACCCATCGCATTTAATGCGATGGATAGTGGACCGTCAGGAAACAGGAAAAGCACCCAATAGATGACTGACACGTCAAAGGAGAGAGAAGACGTCGGCTCGTTTTTCGAGAAGCATGGGCGACAGGGTCTGCTGATGTGACAGAAAGTCACTGCAAAAGCAACTGTTCACCTCCGAAAAGACAGGGACGTCAGACGGTCACACCAAAACACTTCCCCATAACCACCAAACTTCTAACAGAAGGAAACACAAAAGGGCCAAAACCCATGCAGCATGCGTCCATTTGGCTCACTTTTTCAAGAAGCCAAAACCCATGCGACATGCGTCCATTTGGCTCACTTTTTCAAGAAGCCAAAACCCATGCGGCATGCGTCCATTTGGCTCACTTTTTCAAGAAGCCAAAACCCATGCAGCATGCGTCCATTTGGCTCACTTTTTCAAGAAGCCAAAACCCATGCGGCATGCGTCCATTTGGCTCACTTTTTCAAGAAGCCAAAACCCATGCAACATGCGTCCATTTGGCTCACTTTTTCAAGAAGCCAAAACCCATGCGGCATGCGTCCATTTGGCTCACTTTTTCAAGAAGTCAAAACCCATGCAGCATGCGTCCATTTGGCTCACTTTTTCGAGAGGCCAAAACCCATGCAGCATGCGTCCATTTGGCTCACTTTTTCAAAAGGTAAAAACCATGCGGCACGCCCCCATTTGGCTCACTTTATATGAACCAACTGCAACGCGACGCATGGAGATCATAACTCTTATAAGTCCAGAATCCCTCCTAGACGATTAACTCAACTAGAAGGCACACTGGACTGGGGGGACTTGAAGAGGTATGGTCCCAATTCCCTGCCTACATGGCAGGGACCACACCACTTTTGTACACACAAGGCATCCATGTCACCAGAACATTCTAGAAGCTTCCAGAAGACATCTAGGCGGTTCACAGCTGGCATCAAAGATGCTTTGCCCAACATAAAGGACAACACGTGTCACCATTGACAGAAGGCCACATAGGCCTGCGACAATCCAGGGAGCAGGGCTGACATGACCAGTACGAGGTACCCAGCGCAGGCGAATGCAAGGACGCCACGTGTACCACTACACCCTTCGCGACAGAACAGACCAAGAGGATATTCCCCTTGGTCGGACAGCTGGCGCGCACCTACAGCCGGCACAGCTGCTTCCTCCTTCTTCACCCTCCGGCTATAAATAGGACCCTTCATCATTCAGGTTCGGGATCTGGGCTCTCTTTACTCACTCTATACACACACTGTTTGATTCCTCTCAGAGCAGTACTTATTCTCACGCCGGAGCCTGGTTAAGAGGGAAAACCCCCTTCCCCCCTCTTAACGAGTCTAACGATGTTTACTGTTTTGCAGATTTCAGGCCACCGATACGAGTAAGAGAAGAGGTTGAACCCCATAAGTGAAACGACCCTCTTGGTTATCCTTGTGTTAACCATTGTTTCAACAACTAGATTATTACTTAAGTTAGTTTGAATGCTCTTAGCGGGGCCAATGGCCAAACAGGTCCTGGGCTGCTTATATCTTTCGGTCTAAATTCAAAAGACTGGACTTTTTTGGTTCAGATTCAGACACAAAAGATTGAATCTTTGGGTTCAAACTCAAAAGACTGAACCTTTGGGTTCAAACAAAAGAAGTTGAATCTTTCTGTTCAAACTCAGAAGACAGATACTTTCGGTTCAGACTCAAAAGACTGAATCTTTCGGTTTAAACTCAGAAGACTGAATCTTTCGGTTCAGACTCAAAAGGCTGAATCTTTCGGTTTAAACTCAGAAGACTGAATCTTTCAGTTCAGACTCAAAAGACTGAATCTTTCGGTTTAAACTCAGAAGACTGAATCTTTCGGTCCAAACTCAAAAGAGAGAATCTTTCGGTTTAAACTCAGAAGACTGAATCTTTCAGTTCAGACTCAAAAGACTGACTCAAAAGACTGAATCTTTCGGTTTAAACTCAGAAGACTGAATCTTTCGGTCTAAACTCAAAAGAGAGAATCTTTCGGTTCAAACTCACAAGACAAAATCTTCCGTCAAAAGAGAGAATCTTTCGGTTCAAACTCACAAGACAAAATCTTTCGGTTCGAACTCAAAAGACAAAATCTTTCGGTTCAAACACAAAAGACGATATCTTTAGATTCAGACTCAAAGAACTGAATCTTTGGTTCAGACTAAAAAGACAGACTAAAAAGACTGAATCTTTCGGTTCAAACTAAAATAGTTGAATCTTTCGGTTCAAATTCAGAAAACAGAATATTTAGGTTCAAACTCAAAAGACAGAATCTTTCGGTCTAAAATTTAAACGAAAAAAGTTGAATCTTTCTGTAAAAGCTCAGAAGATTGAATCTTTCGGTTCAAACTCAAAAGAGTGAATCTTTCGGTTCAAACTCAAAAGAAGGAATCTTTCATATGCCTAATGTTCCAAAATAATTTAGAAAAACATCATGAACTTCATGATTGCATAACTTTGATATTGAGCCAAATCAATGCAAACTTCTACAATATCTAATGTGGAAGGACTACAATTATAAGAGGATAACTTCATGAAAAATAATCATTCAACTACAAGTTATCATTTCTAACTCAAAAGATTAATGCCACAAAAGCTCTAACTTTAACAGTACCTAATTCTGTAAGGTAAATAAGGCAAGTTTTGTGAAATGAAGTCCTTTCAACCTTAACAAAATAAGTAACCAAATTAAACACAGCAAATCATAACTCTAACAAACTATATAAACCATACCAATACCAAACCTAAAAAAAGTAACCAAAACCAACAATAAATACCATGAATAAACCTCAAAACGAAGCCGCTCAACTCTCCTGCACCTTCTCTGGCTTCCTACAAAGAATCATATGCATCGGAGTAAAAATCCCACTCTCCCCACCTCTAGTAAGATAATCCGCAGTCTTAAACAACATCTCATGCACATCAACAGTTCCTTTCGGCGCAACACCAATCGCCTCAAGTACCGTAACCACAACATGGTTCCTCCAATACGCGATCCGCCCCATTTTCAACCTTGACCACCACGGGCCCGCTGGCGGCTTCGCCAAATCCTTCTCTTTAACCACCTCAAACCCGACCTTCTTTGCCACGTCAGCAATATCTGAATAGTTTCTCAAACCCGGCAATGCATCACCTCTCTCGATTCCCTGGATGACCTCCACGTGTTCCGGATCCTCACCATTGAATAACTCAGTTGTAACCCATTCGTATGAAACGTACATTGCTCCAGGCTTCAATACCCTGAATATTTCACTGTACACATCTTCTAGCTTCGGCGCGTGACATGTCGCCTCGATTGAGTACGCGCCGTTGAAAGTTTCGTCCTCAAACGGCATGTTTAAAAAGTTTCCGCAAACAACGTCGCATAGGTGACTCAATCCGGCTTTTTTGTTATGAGCTTTTGCTCTATTAACCTGATGTAATTCAGGATTAGTTTAGTGTAATTAGGAGGATAGACTGGTCATGTTCGTGGGTTGGCGGGTCCAACCCGAGCCGAACACGAAACTTGACACAGACCCGAACACGGCCTGAACCCAAAACCATGAGCACGGCCTGAACCCAAAAATATATGAACCCGAACACAACACAAATATTTGTGGGTTGACCCGAACACAACCAATTTAACCTGAATTCATTCAATCTTTATACTTTTTTCATATTAATACTCTAAATTTAAAATTTTCACAAGGCAAATGTGTATAGAACAATCACAATTAAATTATAAAACCTTATGTCAGTTTTCTATTAAAGTTTTAGATTTTGTCATAAATACCCCACAATATAATTTATGACATAAAACAGATTTTAAGAATTAAAAAAAAAAATTTAAATGGGTAAAACGTGTAAGCCCGCGAATCTGTTGCATTGACCCGAACACGACCCGTTTAGCTAAACGGGTTGATGGGTTCGACCTTAAAATATACTAAACTCAAACCCGCGAATTGATTTTCATGACGTGTCATAAATTATCTTCAGGTGTAATTTATGGGTAGACCCGTTTAACGGGTTCACGGGTCAGACCCAAAACTGATACCCATTTATACTAAACTCAAACCCGTGAATTTTATGTTTTCATGGGTAATTTATGTGTAATTTAGCCAAACATTCGATGTTAAAAAAAAAATAAAAAAATAACCTGATACTCATTAATGGTAATTCCGGTGACATTACACCCTGAATGTGACACAATCGCACGCATCGGACCACCAACACCGCAACCAGCGTCAAGAATCTTCTGTCCAGCCTTCACTCCAATCAGATCTACAGCCATCTGTTCATGAATTTTGGTCGATTCAAGGTTCGATTTACCTTTAATCGCCGGAGAAAAGTGAAACGATTGTCCCCATCCCCATTCATAAATGTCGGTGACAAGGTTGTAGAACGTGTCGACAAACGCGGGAACGTTTTCGGATTCTTCGATGTGTTTGGGGCGGCGGAAGAAGAACCAGTACTGGTTGTAGGTTTCTTTGACGTTGGAATGGTGGATTGAGCCGCCGGTGAGGTGGACGGCGTGTTTGCCCTTTTGTTCGGCGGAGCCAAGGAGGAAGACGAACCAGTAGAGGCCGCCGGCGAGGAGGACGACGGTGAAGATGATGGGGAGTGGATCCATTTGGAGTGGGGTGTTTGGGGTGTGATGGAGTGTGTGTGGGTTATTTATTTATTTAAGATTGCGGGGTATGGTGGGGCGGGGGTTGGGCTTAGGTTGGGGCATTTATTGACACGTGGCTTGGGGTGGCAGATATGGGGCGACCCACAATTAAACAGGGTATGGTGGGGCGGGGGTTGGGGGCGGGGGTTTGGTGGGCTTTGCTAGATCTAAGCCATTGATAGTTAAATCAACGGCTAGCCCAACGGCTTCTTTGGTTTGTCCAATTAGAGCCCGCCATGTCAGCTTGGCCAGACCGCCCCACGCCCGGCTTCAAACCCACGAAAAAAGGGGCCACGCCCAAACCCATGCCCACCCGGGGTGGTGGCTTGGGCGTTTTCAGCCCACCCACGCCCAAACCCCTGCCCCATACCCCGTAGTCTAAGGGTAAAAAGTAGACCTGGCAAACGGGTCGGGTCGGGTCGGGTTATGGGTTAAAATGGGTTCGGGTTGAAACGGGTTCGGGTCAAAACGGGTTCGGATTGGAACAGGTTTGGGTCGAAACGGGTTCGAGTCAGAACGGGTTTCGGGTCGGGTCGGGTTGGTTAAAAAATGTTTTTTTTTAAATGTTTAGCGGTATGAGAAGAGGTTCGATCCTCCGGAGTGTGATTTGGAGACATCATCGTGTATACGGTGAAATTAGAATGAAATTGCAGCGAATAGAAAGTTGCAGAGAGTTGAAAACGATGTCATGTGAAGTCTATGAGCGAGCAGAAGCCATTGCTTGTTGTAGTTGCAGGGTTTGAAACGTGATTATTGCGACTTCGAGAATTAGATTTAGATAATCAGTTAAAGGATTTATTAGTTAGGAATTGGTATATTACTTTGCTTGAGTGAATTGCAAGTTTTGTCCTTTATCTTTAAGCCATTTTGCAAGTTTTGTCATTTATGTTTAAATTTGACGAGTTTTGTCCTTTATGTTTAAAAATCAAGCACGTTTTACCCTTTGGGCCTTAAAAATCAAGCACGTTTTGTCATTTATGTTTAAAAATCAAGCACGTTTTGTCCTTTATGTTTAAAAAATCAAGCACGTTTTGTCCTTAAAAATCAAGCACGTTTTGCCCCAAAGGGTAAAACGTGCTTGATTTTCAAACATAAAGGACAAAACTTGCAATTCACTCATTTTTGTACAGCAACTTATAACTTGCTTCTTCAATATCTGATTGTTTTTGCCTTTATAACTAGAAAACTAAAACTAGTATCAGTATCCTGGTTTAAAAAGGTGCACGAGCCACTCATAGACTTTCAGTTGAATCTCGTAAGCAACAAGACGAAGACAACAAACACTCCACCTCCGTTTCTTTTCCATCTTGGGCTCAGATCTCCGTTAGTAACCGTTAGGCCTGTTTAGCAATAACTTTGGGTTCGAAACGGTTCCGAAAGGTTCCCGTCGAAACGTTACTGGTCGAAACGGTACGGGTCGAAACAGTACTGGTCGAAACGGAACGGGTCGAAACGATTGGCGTCGAAACGGTACGAAACTCGTTCCGACCCGAAACTCGTCTCGTGCGAAAACTCGTGTCAGCCCAAAACTCGTTGCGATCTGAAACCCGTCCCATGCAGAAACCCGTGTCAGCCCGAAACCCGACCCGAACCGACCTTATGATCCAAAACCTGCGTCGTGCCGAAAACCTTCTCGGCCCGAAACTCAATTTGAACAGAACCCATTCCGATCCGAAACCTGCCCCGTTTCTTTAAGACATTAACCCGCATCGACCCATTTCTTTAATGTTGTCGACCCGCTTTGACCCGAAAATAACAAGATGGAATTTCAAGTGACCCATTGTGACCCATTTAGTTAAAATATCTTACCCAAACCAACCCATATAATTTTAAAAGCAACCCAAATTGACCCACTTGGAAGACTTTGGGTCAAGATTGCCCCCTCTAATTATCAATAATGCTTATTATAATTTGGTTGTTAAGTTGCATTGCATGATTTTATTCATCATCTTACAACTTCTGAAACTACGCTCATCTTTTTACCATCAGTTATTCATCGACAAGTTCAACCAATATATAAAACAAGGATATTGGATTTAAATAACCCAAACTCTTACCATTTGGTGGATAACACTCGCAACTTACGAATTGTACCACGTCACTTCCAACTTTCAACTTATTTTTTTCTGGCACTCCAAACTAACCGAACCCTAACTTAGTTTTTTTTTTTGCTGATGTGGCATCTAATGTGGTACTTGTTTAGTGACATGGAATCTAATGTCAGCTAACTGGGTTAGAGTTCAGTTAGTTTGAGAGTGTCAAATGAAAATAAGTTGAAAGTTAAGAGTAGCTTGGTATAATTTGTAAGTTGGAAGTGTTATCAACCAAAATGATAAAATTTGAAGTTATTTAAAACTAATATCCAGAAGTAACAAGTTCAGAGAAGAAATCTATATCAATAATTTAGCTCCTTCCATTACTCACCGTTGTCATTCAAGGGTTACCTTAAGCTAATTAAGCAACCAACTTTTCAACCGATTTTATATTTTCACTTTCACCCCCACACTTTGATCAATACATCAAAGCCCTCCCATTTCTTTCAATACCATAACACAGCTTCACCTTCAACCCTTATTTCTTTGTGTTTTTTTAACATTTGAGGTTTTTGTTGGTTTGAACTGTTCTGTATATTGTGATTCACAATACACATCACCAGTCACCACCTTCAAACCAGCTAAACAGACACACAAACACAGTGAATTAGGGTTTCGAAGTTCAAATCAGGTCTTATTTCGCTCACAACTCTCGTTTTACGGCTTCAATCGAGGTTTAATTTTGTTCGTAAGTTCAAATCAATGTATGATTTCATTCATAGATTTCAGTTTCGATTTCGTTTACATGTTTCGAGTTTGATTTCTTAAGTTATTTGATTTCATTTGAGGTTTAACTTTGTCCTAGGGTTTTAGGAAATAACTATTTGTGAAAGATGCAATTGTAATTGTATGATAAATTGATGCATATTGCGGTAGCGATACCATCGCATTATTGTTTGAATTCGTTTGAGTTTTTGTGAAGACTCTGTGTTTCTGTTGAGATTTGACATTGTGTTAGGGTTTTGAGAAGATATATGCAAAGTTGTTTTGTGAACTGTAGTGAATGTTGTTTAGTGATATGATACATTTTGTTAGAGCAATGCGTACAAATATTTGTTGATTGCTTATAGATTCACAAGATTATTGACTTAGGGTTTTAGGAAATAACTAGCTGTGAAAGATGTAATTGTAAGGGTTGTACTGCAGCATGTATTGTATGATAGATTGATGCATATTGTGATAGCGATAGCATCGCATCACATTGTTGTTTTGGTGTACCAATTCGTTTTGGTATGTGTAATGACTCTGTGTTTCTATTGTGATTTGACGTTGAGTTAGGGTTTTGCAAAGTTGTTTTGGGAACTGTAATGAAAGTTCTTGATTGATATGATGTATTTTGTTTGAGCGTTACAAATATGTATCTTAGGACGTTTGCATATAGCTTTGAGATTCACTAGATTATTGACTTGATCGTAGTTTTCATGGAGTTTTTAGTTTTAGTTGTACAGAACAGTTAGTCCAAGAAGCATTACAGTTAATTGAAGTGTCATATGTCAATTCCAACTGTTTTGTGTTCTTAAATTTTTAGCTATTTGCATGGTTTGATGCCATCTCATTGTCAACGACTAATGGTTTCATTAATGGTCAGGACAAAGTTTTAACTCGGAGATCCCAAACTACAATATAGAAAGTAATGTCGATAGTTACGCGCTCGAAACGGATTTTTTCAATCGTTCAGAAGAGCAACAAGAATCCTCGCTTGTATTCAAGTGTGTCTGCAAATGGTCCCAATGAACCTATCATTTCTTCCTCTATTCTCGGTAACCAGACTACATCTTCAACTCCACCACCTCCACCACCGCCGCCGGAAGGTGCAGCTGCTGGCAAAGCAGGTGGGCAACCATGGAGTTTCCTTAAGTATACTTTAATTGCTGCACTTACTGGAGGTGTTGCCACTGCTGGTTATGCGACCTACGGTATGTGTTTTTCTTTTACACGTGGAATTTCATAAGTTGCCAACTGTTTCTTGCAAAAATTGAAGTGACTAGTAATTTGCATAAAACTTATTCTGAGAGGCTCCTTCACTCTTAATAGAAAGAGAAAATATACAAGTAAATCAACAGCAAGTAGTATGTTTTGTCTTCTTTTTCCTATTCGTGCAGTATTAACAATGTACACATTCGTTGTTTTGCAGCATACACTTTAGAAGAAGTTGATGAGAAGACAAAGGCTTTGCGTGCATCAGCAAAAGTTTCTGTAACCGATGATATGTCTTCTTTTGATGTGCGTATTACCTCGTAGAATTCCTCATTTTTAAATGTATGAATGAAGGTTTGACTGATATATGCAGTATATGATGATGAACTTGAATTGATAGACTGAGTTGTTGCAATAGATGAAGATAGTGAAATTTCATGTGAATTGTGATTTGATTATAAGTAAACCCTGGCAGTAATGTAACACCAAAGTAAAAGTAGTGTTTTGGTGATGGTAGTTGTGTAATGATCTAGATATTATAGGAATTTTGATGCATGAAATGAGATAGAAAGCAAATTTCTTGTTTCGACACCTATCTGTATCATCTTCACTTGATCAAACCATTTTCTAACCATATTCATGTTTAATATGAGGATAACATCTTTGTTTATTGTTCAATCATCTTAGATATCCCCTATGATCATGGAATGTGAAGCCTCAAATTCTAACATATGTACTTCTCTTAAATGCAGAAATTTCAAGCAATGCTAAAGTCAGCTACAATGACAGGTTCGTTTCGGGTGCTTTTTTCTGATGCTATTGCTACATGTTTACTATTCTTTTAAATATATTATTTATCTACTTATTGTGTTTGTGGTTTTACTACTCTTATGTTACAGTACCTGCCAAGTTAGTTGAGCTTTATTTGGATCTGCGCGCTACTACAGAAGAGCATGTTCGAGTGCGTATACATTCTTTCAACTTATTTATCGTCACATTAAGCTCGGTCTTCAATCAGATTAAGTCACTGTTAGTTATTTTATTTTTTAATTTTTTGCTTACAAATCTTGGTTCTTTATAGGGATTTACTGAACCCTCATCAGAGATGCTTCTTCCAGATTTGCACCCACAAGAACAGCACGTGTTCACACTGGTTTTGGATCTTAACGAAACTTTACTGTATTCTGATTGGAAGGTATATAACACATTTCATCATCACTTTTGCATTTATACTCTTATCCTTCAACTAGGGGTGAGCAGAAAACCGAAAAAACCGAACCAAAACCCAAAAAAACGATTTAACGGAACTGGAAAAAACCGAACCGCACAAACAAACCGAATCGAACCGAATAACCTAAAAATCATTTTTTTTAATGTTTGTTTTATATTGATTAAGGAATTATTAGTTTTATTCTTGAATGTTAAGTAATTATAATAAAAACATTAACATGTTTATTTATCTTTGAAATGATTTATCTATTGCCTACAAGAAATAACAAAATTTAACATAAAAATTAAATGATTTTCAAAGTATTATAAAAGAAAATGTCTTTATAAAAACTTTTGGGAAACATAAAAAAAGATTAGAATGTTATGTTTATGTGAGCTATATTAATTAAAAAGGTTAAATATAATAACTTAAATGTAAACATCTAAGAAAGATTATTAAATATTGGATCATACTTTTTTATTAATCTTACGTCGCTTTCTTCCAAAAACCGAACCGAACCGTTGCTAAAATGAAAGAAATGAAACTGAAAAAACTGAAACGGGACGGTTTTTAAAAACCGAACATTTTGGTTATGGTTTCAGTTTTACAAGAAAACCGAACCGAACCGTGCTACCTTCAACATAGGGGGTTATAGTTGACGTTTTTTTTATTTCTATCATGTATATGCTTAAAGCGTGATCGAGGTTGGAGAACATTCAAAAGGCCAGGAGTTGAAGCCTTTTTGGAGCACCTTGCTCAGTTTTACGAAATCGTAGTGTATTCCGATCAGCAAGCTATGGTATATATTCTTTCATTTCCCTTTCTCTCTTACTTTGAGGTTGTATTGTTGACGATCTCTGGCTTTTGTTTGTGTGCAGTATGTTGATCCTATTGTTGATAGATTGGATGAAAAGCACTGCATAAGGTATCGGCTATCAAGGGCTGCAACTAGATATCAAGATGGGAAGCACTATAGAGTATGTCGTTACATTTAATCTTTTATTTGATATTATCCTGCATGGCAGTTGTCTTTTAGAGCATGTCCCCTTTTTTAACTAAACTATTGTTTCTAGTAGAGGTGGCAGATGAGTGGGTCGGGTGAGGTGGTTAACGAGTCACAGAATGGGTAATTTTTAGGGGTGTCAATCGTGACGGGTTGGCGGGTTGAAATGTGCAACCCGAACCCGGCCCATATTATTATGCGTGTTGAAGATTTCAACCCTAACCCACACATATATAAATTCGGGTCAACCAAACATGACCTGTTTAACCTGTATTTTCTAAATGAGGCATACATGTTGACGATTTATAAGCTAGTTATTGGTTTTGGTTTTAAGCGGGTTATCGATAATATGAGCTTGACAACTAAATAATATAATGTGCCAAAACAAACATTATTATGACTGTAACATAGAAACGAAAAAAACAAAAACAAATATATAATTATAAAGTTTTTTTTTCTTTTCTAAATAGTTAAATGGGTAACGGACTAACGGGTCAACCCATTTTTATTCAGGCCAACCCGAAACCGGCCTGTTTTTAATACGGGTCAACCCAAACCCGACCTGTTTTTCAAACGGGTCATGTTAGTCGACCCAAACCTGTTCTTTTCCGTGTCTGTTTCGGGTCGGGTCAAGAATTGGCGCCCCTAGTAATTTTCAAATAGACAAATAAGGGATGAAATGAATTGGGTTGGGTTTGGTTGACCTAAAATACTTTAGTGTGTCAAATGTATTTAAAGAAATGTATTTTTCTTCTATATCAGATATAAGTGAGGTTTCATGCTTTAGAAGTACACTTTTGGCAAATGTGTCACCTTAAGCTTAACAAATACCCCATTATATTCACATAAAGTATCATTAGATACAGTTACGAAATTATATTCACGTGAAGTGTGTCATTGCATCAAATGTCGTTTCTTGTAGGATTTGTCAAAGCTGAACAGAGATCCCAGAAGAGTTTTGTATGTGAGTGGTAATGCTCTTGAGAGTTGCCTTCAGCCAGAGAACTGTGTACCAGTAAAACCATGGAAATGTGAAGCTGATGACACAGCACTTTTGGATCTAATTCCGTTTCTTGAGTGTAAGCACTTGAGTTTTAATAAAAAGTTGATGTATCATTGTATCTATATATTCTATGCTAGCTGAATTTGATGCTGCTTTTAATTGCAGACGTTGCACGTCATAGGCCTGCTGATATTCGACCTGTACTAGCCTCATATCAAGGACGTGATATAGCCAAAGAGTTCATTGAACGTTCTAAAGAACACCAGAAGTAAGTTTCACTGTTTTTACTACCTTATAAGGGGTGCAAATGAGCTGAACAAGCTGAGCTTAAATGAGCTCGAGCTCGAGCCTTATCAAGCTCGGGCTGGCTCACGAGCCTAAACGAGCCTGCTGTTAATATAGTTTTTTTATTAGTATATTAAATATATATAAGTAATAATAACTACTATTTATAAAATTATGAAAACATAACTAAATTATATATAAAATAACAATTGTAACTAACATAAATTCATGTAAATAATAAACGAGCCGAGCCCAAGCCAAGCTTGAGCTTGAAAAACTACCTACGAGCCGAGCTCAAGCTTTAGAATCAAAGCTCAAATCGAGCCGAGAGCTTTCATAAGTTAAACGAGCTCGAGCTCGAACCTAGTCGAGCTTGGGCTTGGCTCGGCTCATTTGCACCCTGAATATAATCCAATGTGGATTTTGTTTCAAGAGTATGGTAGTTTTCAAAAGTAATGCTTTATCTACGCATTTTAAAAGTGTGGTGACTGGGGTTTGTAACCCTTTTTTAAAATTTTTATTCAAGATATAAGTAAGTTCTTTAAATAATGTGTAGTATTTAATATTTAATACAAAATCTAAGTATACAATTTCGTTCAGTTTTTTTTTGTCTACATTTTGATATATAAAAATACTAAGTTGTATCCAACATAAGTATGTTTTTGATGTTACGAGACCAAGAAATGCTTTATTTTTTATACAACTCCGTTTTCAATAAATATTACAAAATATGAGCGAAAAGAGTAACTATATCTTAAATGGAACATTGAAAATAAAAAGAAATAGAAAAAGTAAAAATTTCAAACTCGAGTTTTGCAGAGAGGACTCGGGGTCACAAACCGCGGTTACTAAATATCAAGTAATGGAAAAAGTTATGATACTTCTATAAGTCATTTTAAAAACCCCCATACAACTGAAAAGGTTATCGCTTTATTCCCAAATCAATGTTGTTTTTCTGTTTCCTAGAAGTTTTAGTTCTAGATCACTGTTTAGCTCGTTGGTTAAATATTTATTTATTGAAAAGGGTATTTTTTTTAATAAATTAAGGGTATTTTTACTCTGTAAAACAATATTTTTTTCATGGTGAATAATTAGTACAACCTTTCCTCTTGAGATGTTCCACCAGTGTTGTCTAAAGATGTATGTTATGATGATTCAGGAAAATGCAGGAGCAGAAGCAACAAGGACGTCTGTGGCGGCGCTGATTTGCTGGGTTCTATGAGACGCCGATAAGTAAATCTGTTTTAGCAGATTGAGACTAAATTGATTAGGACTATAAAGATTGTTGTTCCGTTTAGGCCATATACTATATCAATCGGAGGAGAAAGTTTAGTTACCGTGATTTCGGTTCTTGTCTTGACATTTTCCGACGTGGAGAAAAGTTTTGAGAATAAAAACTTGAACATGACTGCTAGTTTTGGTTCTTCACTTGCATTTTTGCTTTCCATGAATTTAATATAGGAGACCCCTCCATATCTTTCAGTGTTTCACACATTTTAACATTAGTTGCATCCCTTATGATAGGCCCACGTCTCCAAATTTAAATAAAGTAGTCGTTGATGTGAAAACCCAGTTGCAAGGATCCGATCCAGGGGAGAGTTCGACCCAAGTTTCATGGGTTACATTGGTCCAAGTCAACACCTAACTACCATGCAGCAATTTCAGCCACTGCCACGTTTCCCATTATTGCAATTTTATTTTCTGATTTATTTTCTTTTATTTAATTCAGTAATGTTTCCTTAATTTCAGAGGTAGTGGCTATTCAGTTATTTGTTTTTTCCTTTTGTATTGCAAGACGGATGAAAGTTGGTTTTTCAGTTATCAATTACAAAATTTCTCTTGGAGAAAACTCTAAAATTTCCATTGCTATTCCTATTTGGCTAATAGGGAGGTGTTCTTTGGAGTCTGAATAGGTTGTAGGTGGTGAGATCTGTATCCTATATCCTGTTTAGAAGTGCCCGACGAGAGAGCGAGTGGTGAATTATCTGTATCTCGTTTCGATCGTTGATTACCGTTGGAGTTCAAATTCGAATTTTTAGCCTCTGTATATCATCTTGGTATCAGAGCTTAAGGTTCAATTGACCATTATGGATACCCGCAGTACTGCTGAATTGAAGAAAGTAATCGAAAACCTTGAAGCCGAAAAGGCGGAGACGGCCCAGCAAATGAAACTCATGCAAGAACAAATCAAAGAGCTTTCTGTGAATCGTAAGAATTTATCAGATCGGGAGGAAAGTGAAAGTGAAGACGAAGTGCATTCGATTCGAGGATCGGGAAGCGGCGGAAAAACAGGTTCTGGTTCTTTTTATTCTAATGACATTAAGATTGATATTCCCGAGTACGATGGCAGACTCGATCCCGATGAGTTTGTAGAATGGATTAGAACTGTTGAACGAGTTTTTGATTACCGTCAGACCACTGAGGCGAACAAAGTGAAGGTGGTAGCGTTGAAGTTGCGAAAGTATGCGTCTACGTGGTGGGCGAATGTTTGTACTAAACGGGAACGCTTAGGAAAAGGGAAGGTGAAAGATTGGGCTAAGATGAAGCGGTTGATGAAAGAAAAATTCTTACCTTCGTACCATATCCAATCCAGTTTTTCGCAACTACACAATCTGAAACAATCAGGTCGAACCGCTGAAGAATACACCCGAGAATTTGAGTATCTCATTATGAAGTGTGACTTACCCGAAGACGAACCCCAAACCTTAGTTCGATATTTGGGAGGACTGGACACTCATATTTCTAATGTGGTTGAGCTTTATCCATATGCCACGTTGGAAGAGTTATCCATGTTAGCCCATAAAATTGATTTACAACACAAAATTAAAAACAAGACCACCACAGTTACCCGACCAAACCCCAAACCTATACCCACCTTCAAAACCACCACCCCACAAAAACCCACATATCCTATTGAAAACCCCACTACCCAATCTAAGTTACCCAGAAGATGTTTTCGATGCCAGGGACTTGGACACATCGCTTCTGAATGTCCAAACAAGAAGATGGTGACTCTGGCAGATTTTGAAGCATTTGATGATACCCTAAACCATTCCGAACACGCCGATACGGTTCCTCAATCTGATGTTGTAGAGGAAGATGTTCTTGGACCCGATGAAGGGGAGGTACTTGTGGTCCGACGTGCCTTGAGTAGTACAATTCAATCCGAAGAAAACCAACAACGGGAAGCCATTTTCCACACTCGATGCACCATTGCCAACAAGGTTTGTACGTTAATAATTGATGGCGGGAGCTGTACTAATGTGGCCTCACAAACCTTGGTTTCCAAACTGAAGTTGACACCCGAACCCCACCCGGAACCTTATGTCATTCAATGGCTTAATCCAGGTAAAGGACTTCAGGTTTCAAGTCGAATATTATTATCTATAAGTATTGGCAGGAAGTATGAAGATTCGATTTGGTGCGATATAATTCCTATGGATGCTTGTCATGTGCTGTTGGGTCGGCCTTGGTTATTTGACAAACGGGTCATGCACGATGGGTATTTAAACACTTATTCTTTCAATCACAACCAACGAAAAATAACACTTACCCCTATGACACCTTTGAACCCACCCAAGAAACAATTACCACTCACCACTCTATTGAAAGCTGATCAATTTGAATTTGCCAAAAGTCGAGAGCTAATTTTATTCAGCCTTGATGAAGAAGCTAGACAATCCTACTGTGAACCCCACCCGTTACTCTCACCTTTACTTCAAGCCTATTCCCATGTATTTCCTGCTGAAATACCACCCGGTTTACCCCCGCTCCGATCAATCCAACACAAGATTGATCTCGTTCCCGGTTCAGTACTACCCAACAAACCCGCCTATCGATCGAACCCACAAGAAACCGCTGAAATCCGAATACAAATAGATGCCCTTTTGTCCAAAGGACTGATTCGAGAGTCCCTTAGTCCATGCGCTGTTCCAGCTCTACTCGTACCAAAGAAAAATGGAGAGTGGCGGATGTGTTGTGACAGCCGAGCTATTAATAAGATCACCATTAAATACCGATTTCCGATTCCGCGATTGGATGATATGCTTGACGAGTTGTATGGTTCTCAAGTCTTTTCTAAAGTTGATCTTCGTAGTGGGTACCATCAAATTCGGATCTTTGAAGGTGATGAATGGAAAACGGCATTCAAGACGAAAGACGGCTTGTACGAATGGCTCGTTATGCCTTTTGGTTTATCAAACGCGCCTAGCACGTTTATGCGACTGATGAATCAAGTACTTAAACCGTTCTTGGGGAGGTTTATTGTTGTGTATTTTGATGATATTTTGGTGTATAGTAAGGATGAACAGGAGCATCGTGATCATCTACAACAATTGTTTGAAGTTTTGGCTCAAGAACGATTGTTTGGTAACCAAGAAAAATGTGAATTTTTCTCTCCACAGGTCACCTTTTTGGGGTATTTAATTTCAGGAGATGGGATTCGAGTAGACGATAAAAAGGTACAAGCGATACGAGATTGGCCTACTCCTACCTCGATACAACAGATTCGAAGCTTCCATGGATTGGCCTCGTTTTATCGTCGATTTGTTCGTCATTTCAGCACCATAGTGGCTCCAATGACTGAGTTAACTAAGCAGAAGTACTTTGAGTGGAATGAACAGGCTCAATTTGCTTTCGAGGAGTTGAAACGCCAATTGTCTTCGACACCGGTCCTCGCTTTACCGTGTTTTGAAGAGGTTTTTGAAGTCGAATGTGACGCTTCTGGTGTGGGCATCGGCGCTGTTCTTACCCAACGTGGTCGTCCGTTAGCATACTTCAGCGAAAAGTTTAACGATGCTAAACGGCGATACTCTACGTATGATAAGGAATTTTATGCCATTGTTCGGGCACTCGAGCATTGGCAACACTATCTAATTTCAAAAGAATTCATTTTACATTCCGATCACGAAGCTCTAAAGTACATTCAAGGCCAACACAAATGTCACACCCCCAAAATCCACACGCGGAGTATTACCGCTTGGAGGCGTGACATGACCAGGATCCTAACCACCAATCATATAGAACGTATAAAGTAGTTAAGTATAGCGGAAGCATTTAAGTAACCCAAACAATAGTATGTATGATTTAACATAAGTGTTGAAACATCATTCATGATCCTTTGCCCACAACGACCTGCTCCTCCCTGTGCAAGCTCCATAATGTACCTAAGGTCCTGCAAGGCATGCAGCAAATAATCAACAAACTAGTTGAGCGAGTTCACAGTAAGTAAGTTCAGTAATGGAGTAGTATAGCAAGCATTGCGTTCGTTTATCTAATCATGCATCGTACTAGTTCGTTCATTGTTCATGTATAGCATTGGTTCGTATCGCGGGCCCTTTCGGCATGTATGCGAAGTTTAGGGAAAGTTCTCAAGTATTCTAGACTATGTATATTTGTATCGCGGCCACCCTGGCATGTGTGCGAAGTTTTAGTATATAGTTCGCGACCTTTCCAAGGCATGTGTGCGAAGATCAGTCATAATATCGCAGCCAACCCCTGGCGTGTGTGCGAAGATCAGTTCAAGTAGGTATACTAGTCTAGCTGTATCTCATCCTTTACCACCCTCACCCTGAGGACTCATATCATTATGTTCCGTTAACTAAGTATGTACGTAAAATCATCCAATCCCATTCCCACCCTGGGAACCCCATGCCTTGGCTGTGTGAACTCACCTTGGGTTGCTCGGCAGATACACAAAGAGAAAAAAGAGAGTTCTTGAACTAACAGTGGTCAACCACGTCCTAACAGGGTTATTACATAAGTCAGGTTTGGTTCAAGTATTGCACGTATGTATCACATAAGCTAACACGTTGCAAGCATGCAAGGATCATGGTAAACATGTACACGTAACATCAATCCGATAAACAATCCAAGTGTTCGGCCCAACCATAACCCGGCCCAATGACAATATTAGCCCAACCAGATAAGCAGTCCAATTAGCAGAGATATAAACAAGTCCAATTATCCGGCCCAATCATTTGGGCTCGTGTCAGTGTGTAAGTCCAATCATGTGCACGTGCATGGTCTCGACTCGAGGCTAGAGATCTCGAGTCGCAACAAGGGAGATCTCGACAGATGCATATCCTTCGAGACTAGGTGGTCTCGAGTCAGGTCTCGAGTCGCAACGGGGTTACGAGTCGTAACGGCTGGATACGAGTCGCAATAGATGGTCTCGGTTCATCCTGGTTTGGTTACGAGTCGCAATCTGACTCGCAACCATGATTGCGGCTTGTGCTGTTTGGTCTCGAGTGGGGTTCCGACTCGCAACGAGCATTACCGAGTCGCAACCGTGTGTGTAACGACTTTCCTGATTTTATGCAATTCATTTAGGCAATTCAATCATCGTTAACAGTTTCCGAAAATCAATTATCAACTAACAGTTTGCCATTCAAGAATTCATCGATCAAACAGGGAAATGCAACATTAATTCTTATAAACCCTAATACCAAACATATCAAGAACACTTGTCTAAAACAATACATAAACATATCCGATCAAACAATGCATAACAACCGATCCATCATACATTCATATTATCATCAAGAACAATAGCAATTAAATCGAACAAACATGCAATCGGATTTATCAAACCAGCCGATTTTATCTAGCATGCACCCTAGCCTTTGTGTAAATAAATCTGCTAATATGATTATCAATCCGTTCGAGCTATACCAACACTATCCGATTTATACATGAGCCGATTACATGAACATCATTAATCACATACAATAGCCCTAGATTATCATGCAAGAAACATCATCAACAAGTATAAACAACCAACCATAGACACTAACCGATTAAAGAGTGTGCACGAGGGATGATCCGATTACAAGAAACTTCAAGACTTGAGAGAGTCGGCTGCCTTGTGTTCCGATCGAGAGAGAGAGAGAGAGCGTTTGGTGTGTGTGTGTGTTCTTGATTGCTAAGTTTTGTAAAACTAAAACCCTAGAGGTAATGTGTGTATATATGTACGTACAAGGGATGTGGGCCGAAACCCCCACATGGGTTTTCTCATGGTCTCGAGTCCAACCATATGGACCGAGTGGGTTCTTGTAAATGTTTCACTAATCGGTTCAAGTAATAACATCTGCAATCACATTAAATCACGTAACATGCAACATTCAATATAATCACGAAATCACACAACCGTGTAACACATAACATATCATGTATTCGTTCAAGTAACATAGTTCACGTGAGCATATAACGTTACACAAGATAAGTCTAGAGTACGGGTTGTCACATTATCCCCAACTAATTGGAAATTTCGTCCCGAAATTTGGTATGCACTCACTGAGGAAGCTAGGTAAGTTCAATCGTTCACTGGTTTTCCTGGGGTGTCACATCCTCCCCCCGTTGATCTGGAATTTCGTCCCGAAATTCCGAAGTAGTAGCTTCAGCCTCAGTAGTGGTTGTATTGGTTTCGAATAACTGGGGTACTTTTCTGTCATCCTGTCTTCGCGTTCCCAGGTGTACTCTGGGCCACGTTGGAGTTCCAACGAACTCGAACAAGAGGGATTCTCTTGTGTTTGAGGACCTTCACATCCCGGTCCGTGATTTCAACTGGTTTCCCGACGAACTGCAACCGCTCGTCGATAGTTCGATACCTGAAAGACATTGTGAACTGCCCCGAGTTCAGCTGGTAGGTTCAATCTATAGGCTACCCTGCCTATGCGTTCTATGACTTCGAATGGTCCCCGACCTGAAATTTCCAATGGCTTTCTACGCTTGTCTGCGTAGGCTTTCTGACGGTCGCGTGCTGCCGCCATGCGTTGTCGTATTTGTGCAATCTTTTTCCGTGGCGTCCATTACAATCTCTGGACCCGTAATCTGACTATCCCCCACCTCTGCCCAACAGAGAGGTGACCGGCATTTACGCCCGTACAATGCCTCGAATGGAGCGGCTTGTATGCTACTGTGCTCATGTTAAATCGTGAGTCGAATGGTTTGTGCATTGCTTGCCAAAGTTCTGACGTGAATCGTGCATCGCGATCCGAAATGATAGATGTGGGCACCCCGTGCCTCGAGGCAACTTCTTTAAGATAAACGTCTGCGAGAGTGGAGAACTTGTTTCCTTTATAGGTAGGAAGTGTGCAGACTTGGTGAGTCGATCCACGATCACCCATATGGTATCGTTCCCACGCTGTGGTCTAGGTAGGCCTGTAACGAAATCCATGGAAATTTCTTCCCATTTCCACTGAGGTATCTTAGGCTGTTGAAATAGGCCCGTTGGTTTCTGGTATTCAACCTTGACTCTCACACAGGTCAAGCATTTTCCGACGTATGTAGCAATGTGGGCCTTCCTGCTAGGCCACCAACAAGTAGTGCTGATGTCGTAGTACGTTTTATCCGACCCTGGATGTACTGAGTAGTGAGACTTGTGAGCTTCATCCATCACAAGTTCGCGTAGACCGCCATAAAGTGGGACCCAATTACGCCCCGTTACATAGTAGGCGCCGTCTGCCTTCTGTCCTAATCGTTGTCGTGAGCCGCGTAAGGCATTCAGCCTTGACGTTTTCGGGCTTCTGTGCTTCTATCTGAGCAGTTCGTATCTGTGCTGGAAGGCTAGTCTGGATCGTGAGCTGTAGCGCTCGCAAGCGCTGAGGTAGAGTGTCCTTCCGACTGAGGGCGTCCGCCACAACATTGGCCTTGCCTGGATGGTTCTTGATGGCGCATTCGTAGTTGCTAAGTAGTTCAACCCATTGCCGTTGACGCATGGTTCGAGTCCTCCTACTTAAGGATATGCTCGAGACTCCTGTGATCGGTGTAAATCGTGCACCTGGTACCGTACAGGTAGTGTCGCCATATCTTAAGCGCAAAAACAACAGCTCCCAGCTCTGAATCGTGCGTCGTGTAGTTGCGTTCATGAATCTTAAGTTGACGTGAAGCGAAAGTGATAACCTTGTCGCGCTGAAAAGCAGTCCCCTGGGGCTCTCCCCAGCAATAGGTGACACCCTTCTGTGTCAGTAGCGTAAGTGGCTGAGCAATCTTCGAGAAATCCCTGCGTAAACCGTCCGTAGTACGTGATGCAGGCCAGTTTCTGGTTGAGTCTACCTTGGATGGATCGACACGGATTCCATCCTTGCTCACTACGTGGCCTAAGAAGTGGACTTCACGAATACTATGACGAACTCGTCTAGGTAGGGTCTGCACACCCTGTTCATAAGGTCCTTAAATACGGCAGGAGCGTTCAAATAATATCAAACCATCCATCATATCAAACATAAAGTATAGTAAATTAAAATAGTCCATAAAACCCAGTACGATTCATGTTCAAACCAAACTTTGTTTGAGTAACAGAGACATAACAAAGGAAATCCCAAAACGAGTTATAAGTTCAAACAGCGTCTCCTTGTCCTAGCATGAAAGCTCGACCCCTTGCCTCGTTGCCATTGTTGTTGTTGTTCCCATTGCCCTGGTTATTGTTGTTGTTCTGATTCTGGTTCAACTGTGGGCAATCGCGCTTGTAATGACCTTCTGCCCCACACTGGAAACATCCCCGATTTCCACGCTGTGGCTGCTGCTGCTGTGGGTTCTGAGGAACTGGTGGTGGAAGTTGCTGATTCTGGTTTGCAGGTCGTGAGCTCCTGCAATCTTTGGCTTCGTGCCCTATCTTGAAACATCTCTGGCAACGTTCCTTGCGACACCTTCCACTGTGGTGCTTGTTACACTTGTTACATAGTGGGTGTACTCCCCTGTATCCACCCTGCTCCTGACTGCCAGATGATTGCTGACTCGGATTCTGGTAGTCATTCGTCCTGCGCTGCTGTGCTTGAGACTGTTCGGAATCCCCATCCCATTTCCGTTTGTTGTCGCTGGGTGTAGCAGTAGTAGCAGCTGAAGTGACTGTAGCAGTAGCGTTGACACGCTTAGGCAGTTTATTCTGATCCACTGCCTGGTCGGTAATGCGATGAGCGAGGCGTTGGATTTCCTGGATGTTTTCGAGATTAGCCGAAGTCACGTGGCTCTGAATTTCTGGCGCCAATCCCTTGAGATACAACTCAATGCGCTTGTATGGAGGGTCCACCATAGTTGGACACAGAACTGCCAGCTCGTTTGACCGTTTCGTATACGCTTCGATCTCTGACCCAATCATTTTCAGATTGTACAGCTCGTCTTCCAGCTTGTGTATGTCTTCCCGCGTGCAATACTCCCTCTTAATGAGTTCCTTAAAGTCGTTCCAGGGTGTGGCGTTAGCAGCTGCCAACCCTAAGATTTGAACTTGGGCGTTCCACCAAGTCAGTGCTATTCCCTCCAAGGTGCCGGTGGCAAACTTGACCTTGCGAGCCTCAGGGCACTCGCACATTTCGAATACTGATTCTAGCTTCTCGAACCAGTGGAGGAGTCCCACTGCCCCCTCTGTGCCGCTAAAGGTGTTTGGACGACAGTCCATGAAGTTCTTAAAGGTGCAAACTTGCTGCGCTGGTTGACCTGCTTGAGCAGCTGCAAGTGCCGCAGCAACTTGAGCTTGAACGAGAGCCTCTAGCTGGGCTTGAGTCATGTTGATTCGTCCCGACATGATCTTCATAGTAAAAGTAATGTAAATAAGAGTGGCTCGCGAGTAGGGCGATGACAGAAAAGTATGGGCATATAGGTGTTCTCATGTAATCAAAGCATGTGTATCTAAACGTAATGCGAGCAAAGTTCTAAGCAGTTCTAGCAAACAGGCAATAGCATAAACCTTATTACCTAAGATGTCGAGTCTTGCACGTGGAGCGAAGCGTCGTTGTGGATCGTTGAGAGCACTGTTCTGGTTATAGTCTGGTTTTAATAAAACGTTTTCCCCATATTAAAACCTAGTTCTCTATAACCAATGGCTCTGATACCAATCTGTCACACCCCCAAAATCCACACGCGGAGTATTACCGCTTGGAGGCGTGACATGACCAGGATCCTAACCACCAATCATATAGAACGTATAAAGTAGTTAAGTATAGCGGAAGCATTTAAGTAACCCAAACAATAGTATGTATGATTTAACATAAGTGTTGAAACATCATTCATGATCCTTTGCCCACAACGACCTGCTCCTCCCTGTGCAAGCTCCATAATGTACCTAAGGTCCTGCAAGGCATGCAGCAAATAATCAACAAACTAGTTGAGCGAGTTCACAGTAAGTAAGTTCAGTAATGGAGTAGTATAGCAAGCATTGCGTTCGTTTATCTAATCATGCATCGTACTAGTTCGTTCATTGTTCATGTATAGCATTGGTTCGTATCGCGGGCCCTTTCGGCATGTATGCGAAGTTTAGGGAAAGTTCTCAAGTATTCTAGACTATGTATATTTGTATCGCGGCCACCCTGGCATGTGTGCGAAGTTTTAGTATATAGTTCGCGACCTTTCCAAGGCATGTGTGCGAAGATCAGTCATAATATCGCAGCCAACCCCTGGCGTGTGTGCGAAGATCAGTTCAAGTAGGTATACTAGTCTAGCTGTATCTCATCCTTTACCACCCTCACCCTGAGGACTCATATCATTATGTTCCGTTAACTAAGTATGTACGTAAAATCATCCAATCCCATTCCCACCCTGGGAACCCCATGCCTTGGCTGTGTGAACTCACCTTGGGTTGCTCGGCAGATACACAAAGAGAAAAAAGAGAGTTCTTGAACTAACAGTGGTCAACCACGTCCTAACAGGGTTATTACATAAGTCAGGTTTGGTTCAAGTATTGCACGTATGTATCACATAAGCTAACACGTTGCAAGCATGCAAGGATCATGGTAAACATGTACACGTAACATCAATCCGATAAACAATCCAAGTGTTCGGCCCAACCATAACCCGGCCCAATGACAATATTAGCCCAACCAGATAAGCAGTCCAATTAGCAGAGATATAAACAAGTCCAATTATCCGGCCCAATCATTTGGGCTCGTGTCAGTGTGTAAGTCCAATCATGTGCACGTGCATGGTCTCGACTCGAGGCTAGAGATCTCGAGTCGCAACAAGGGAGATCTCGACAGATGCATATCCTTCGAGACTAGGTGGTCTCGAGTCAGGTCTCGAGTCGCAACGGGGTTACGAGTCGTAACGGCTGGATACGAGTCGCAATAGATGGTCTCGGTTCATCCTGGTTTGGTTACGAGTCGCAATCTGACTCGCAACCATGATTGCGGCTTGTGCTGTTTGGTCTCGAGTGGGGTTCCGACTCGCAACGAGCATTACCGAGTCGCAACCGTGTGTGTAACGACTTTCCTGATTTTATGCAATTCATTTAGGCAATTCAATCATCGTTAACAGTTTCCGAAAATCAATTATCAACTAACAGTTTGCCATTCAAGAATTCATCGATCAAACAGGGAAATGCAACATTAATTCTTATAAACCCTAATACCAAACATATCAAGAACACTTGTCTAAAACAATACATAAACATATCCGATCAAACAATGCATAACAACCGATCCATCATACATTCATATTATCATCAAGAACAATAGCAATTAAATCGAACAAACATGCAATCGGATTTATCAAACCAGCCGATTTTATCTAGCATGCACCCTAGCCTTTGTGTAAATAAATCTGCTAATATGATTATCAATCCGTTCGAGCTATACCAACACTATCCGATTTATACATGAGCCGATTACATGAACATCATTAATCACATACAATAGCCCTAGATTATCATGCAAGAAACATCATCAACAAGTATAAACAACCAACCATAGACACTAACCGATTAAAGAGTGTGCACGAGGGATGATCCGATTACAAGAAACTTCAAGACTTGAGAGAGTCGGCTGCCTTGTGTTCCGATCGAGAGAGAGAGAGAGCGTTTGGTGTGTGTGTGTGTTCTTGATTGCTAAGTTTTGTAAAACTAAAACCCTAGAGGTAATGTGTGTATATATGTACGTACAAGGGATGTGGGCCGAAACCCCCACATGGGTTTTCTCATGGTCTCGAGTCCAACCATATGGACCGAGTGGGTTCTTGTAAATGTTTCACTAATCGGTTCAAGTAATAACATCTGCAATCACATTAAATCACGTAACATGCAACATTCAATATAATCACGAAATCACACAACCGTGTAACACATAACATATCATGTATTCGTTCAAGTAACATAGTTCACGTGAGCATATAACGTTACACAAGATAAGTCTAGAGTACGGGTTGTCACAACAAATTACAATCACGACATGCTAAGTGGGTTGAGTTTTTGCAAATTTTCACTTTCACCATTAAGCACAAGTCTGGGAAGTTGAATAAAGGTGCAGATGCTCTCTCTCGTAAATTTTTATTATTACAGACTTTATGCCCTAGGGTTATTGGTCTTGATGCTATTAAAGATGGTTATTCTACCGACTCAGAGTTTGGAGATTTGTTCGTTCGTTGTCAGACTCGAGCGGTCAGAGACTTCCAGTTGGTGGATGGTTTTCTTTTCAAGGGTACTAGGCTTTGTATACCCAAGGTTAGTCTTCGAGAATCGTTGATCAAAGAAGTACATGAAGGTGGGTTGGCGGGGCATTTTGGGGCTGACAAAACAACACTGATGCTCAAACAACATTTTTTCTGGTCAAAATTAGCTCGTGATGTTGATCATCTGATTCGGCGATGTGCCACTTGCCACCGAGCTAAAAGTCGTTCCGCACCCCATGGGTTATACATGCCTCTTCCTGTCCCGAATGCACCTTGGGAAGATGTAAGTTTGGATTTTATCACCGGGCTGCCTCGTACCCAACGTAACAAAGATTCAATTCTCGTCGTCGTTGATCGATTTTCTAAAATGGCACACTTTCTTGCGTGTCATACTACATACGATGCCGTTCAAGTTGCTAACCTATATTTTCAGGAAATAGTTCGTCTGCACGGGTTACCAAAATCAATTGTCAGCGATCGTGATGTGAAGTTTTTAAGTCATTTCTGGGTAACGTTATGGAAGAAGTTGGGTACAAAGCTGAAATATAGTACTTCCAGCCATCCGCAAACCGACGGCCAAACCGAAGTCACAAATCGGACTTTGGGAACTCTCTTGCGATCATTAATCAAAACGAGTATTAAACAGTGGGACGATCTCTTGGCACATGCTGAATTTGCATACAATCGAGCTCCACACAAGACAACAGGTTATAGTCCTTTCACAATTGTGTATGGTTGTAACCCTTGTGCTCCTATTGATTTAGCTGTGGTCGACGTCGCTCACCACTTTAGTTTTGAAGCGAACCAAATGGCCACTGATATTCAAGAACTACATGATAATGTTAGGCAGCGAATCAATCAGATGAACGAACGGGTCAAGCGGCGGGTGGATAAAGGACGTCGCAACCTTGTCTTTCACCCCGGGGATCTCGTGTGGATTCACTTTCGCAAAGAACGGTTTCCTTCCAAAAGACGCTCGAAGCTTAATGCACGATCAGACGGTCCATTCAAGATCCTCTCCAAAGTTAATGACAACGCCTACAAAGTTGAACTACCTGGCGATTCTGCAGTTTCAGCTACCTTCAACATCGCTGACCTACAACCATATTATGATCCAGCTGATCCTCTTCCAAGTTTGAGGACAAACTCTTTTCACGATGGCGAGGATGATAGGCCCACGTCTCCAAATTTAAATAAAGTAGTCGTTGATGTGAAAACCCAGTTGCAAGGATCCGATCCAGGGGAGAGTTCGACCCAAGTTTCATGGGTTACATTGGTCCAAGTCAACACCTAACTACCATGCAGCAATTTCAGCCACTGCCACGTTTCCCATTATTGCAATTTTATTTTCTGATTTATTTTCTTTTATTTAATTCAGTAATGTTTCCTTAATTTCAGAGGTAGTGGCTATTCAGTTATTTGTTTTTTCCTTTTGTATTGCAAGACGGATGAAAGTTGGTTTTTCAGTTATCAATTACAAAATTTCTCTTGGAGAAAACTCTAAAATTTCCATTGCTATTCCTATTTGGCTAATAGGGAGGTGTTCTTTGGAGTCTGAATAGGTTGTAGGTGGTGAGATCTGTATCCTATATCCTGTTTAGAAGTGCCCGACGAGAGAGCGAGTGGTGAATTATCTGTATCTCGTTTCGATCGTTGATTACCGTTGGAGTTCAAATTCGAATTTTTAGCCTCTGTATATCACCTTACCTTGAATGAAATTGAATCACATATTTTCTAGTGGAAAGATGGATGACACCTTCGTAAGAACAAGTTAGGAGATGTAAAATGTATGTGTATATAATATAATTTTGGGATATTGGATTTAAATAATCCTAAGGGTGCGTTTGGTTCGCATGAATTCAATGGAATGTAAGGGAACTGGAATTTGAATTCCATCTCTTAAGTTGTTTGGTTCATAGATCTCAATTCTAATCTTCATGTGTTTGGTTAACAATGGAATTGGAATTAGTTATGAATTCCTTCAAATTCCTTTAACTAAAGGAATTCAAAATCCTTCCTATATGTGAAGGAATAGGTAGCGTTCGTTTCATGGAATGGGATGGAGTTGGGAAGCTTTTCTTTGTAAAATTGATCTTGGTTTGGGGAGGGAGGAATTTGAAATCCAATGAATTTCTTTAATCAATGAAATTTGCGACTATTTCAACATTCCATTCCATTCCTTCATTAGAGTGAAGGATTTCTAAGGAATGTTGAAATAGTCACAAATTTCATTAGAGTGAAGGATTTCAAATTCCTCCCTCCCCTAACCAAGATCAATTTTACAAAGAAAAACTTCCTAATTCCATTCCATGACATGAAACGAACGCTACCTAAAGTAAATTCATTGGAATCTTCGACCGTTTCGACTTGTACCGTTTCAACCCGTACCGTTTCGATCCGAACCGTTTCGATCCATACTGGTTTTGATCCGAACCGTTTCGACCTGTAACATTTCGACGGGAACGGTTTCGACCCGTACCGTTTCGACGCGAACAGTTTCGACCCGTATCGTTTCGAACCAAACCGTTTCGACGCGAACCGTTTCGACCCGTACCGTTTCGTATCGGACCATTTCGACGCGAACCGTTTCGACGCGGACCATTTCGACCCGTAACGTTTTGACGCGAACGGTTTCGACCCGTACCGTTTCAAGCTGAACCGTTTCCACGCGAACCATTTCGACTCGTACCGTTTTGACCTCTACCGTTTTGAATCGAACCAGTTCGACCTGTACCGTTTCGACCCGAACTGGTGGTGTGGGTGCCGGGGTGATGGATTCTTATTCATTTGACAACCAAACACAACAAAAATGGAATTGAGATTCCAATTCTAACAATTTCCAATTCCAATTGGAATGTTTAAATTCAAAATCCAATTCCTTCAAATTCTAATTTCTATACAAATTCCAATTCCAATTTCAAATCATTCCGCGAACCAAACGCCCCCTAAGTTTGACCTGTTATCGATAATAATCTCAACTTTAAAAATTCATTTCAACGATCCCAACTTGTAAAAGTTTGACCCACATTGATCTTTTTCAAATATATAACAATTTGGCCTCCTCAATAGATTTAAGTGCACCTGCAGACTCCTTAATTGATTTAAGTGTACATATGTTAGAAAAAGATCAATGGGGGCCAAATTCTTACAAGTTGGGATCGTTGGAAGGAATTTTTAAAGTTGGGATTATTATTGGTAGGTGAAACTTAGGGGGTGTTTGGGATTGCTTTTTCAAAATAGATGATACGTTTTGAATAATCAGAATCAGATTATTAACTGTAACAAAACGTGTTACAGAAAGATAGTGTTTGGATTTGATTATATTGTTTGATATCACAATACTCTGATAATCAGCCATTTGAGTGTTTGACAAGTAATATATTTTAAAAAATAAATAAGTGAAACCTTAAAAAATCAGTTTTTGGATTATCACGTTTTCCTGCAGCAATGGGTGACCTACTTATGGATTATCACGTTTTGAACTCTACAAAACGTAAAAAATCACTTTTTAATAATTTTTTACCAAACATTCAAAATAGATCTTTTGCGATTTCAAAACACAATAATCAAAAAATCAGGTTGAAAACGCAATCCCAAACACCCCTTAGGATTATCAAAATCCAATAACCCTATAATTTTTAAATGTATTTAGATCCTTTAAAATATCACCAGATATAAACTGTAACTAGGTTTATCACTCTCGTCGCGTTGCGGCAAACTTCTTTTGTCATTTAGTCTGTGTTTACATGTGTTTTGAAATCACTACGAGCGCGCTATACACAGAACCGCTAACAAGAATAAAAAGAAAATGTAGAAAAAAAAAACAGTATAAGATAACCGAAAGAAAATCAACCAAAAAATTTTTATGGTAATGATGTTGTTCGTATGAAACCCGTGGTCAGAGATGAGCAAATGGTTCTAGGTACCGATACCGAATTTCCCGAACTGAAAGATTTTAAGTCAATTCGATAGCAACTTTGGCGTTCCTGGTACCGGTTTGCTAACAGTTTTTACCTTCATATACCTGTACTGTAACCAGTATTTTCGGTACCAGTACCGATTTAGTATCGGTTGACACCGAGCTCATCCCTAGCCCTGAAACTAAAAAAAAGAAAACACTAAAAGTTGAAGAAAATCAATAAAAAAAAGTTGTACGATACCGTTGGTGTTTGTACGGTACCCGTGATCAGTGATAAACAAATTGTATTGGTTTGGAGTACCGAATTTCCCGAACTAAAAATTTTCAATATCAATTCGGTACCGACGTTTGATGTTTTCTGTACCAAGTTGGTGCCGGTTTTTACCTTCATGTACCGAGACCGAACAGGACCGTACTGGTATTTTGATAAAAGATGGATAAATGAAAAAAAAAAAAAACTTGACACGTGGCAAGCTTTGAATGAAGAAGATACTATTCATTAAATGAAAAAAAAAACTTACAACGTGGCAAGATTTGAATGGAGAAGGTACTATTCATTAACTTGGTTTTTTAATATATAGGAGAAAATGTAGAAAAAAAAAACAGTATAAGATAACCGAAAGAAAATCAACCAAAAAAGTTCTATGGTAATGATGTTGTTCGTATGAAACCTGTGGTCAGAGATGAGCAAATGGTATTGGGTACCAGTACCGAATTTCCGAACTGAAAGATTTTAAGTCAATTCGGTAGCAACTTTTGGTGTTCCTGGTACCGGTTTGCTACCAGTTTTTACCTTCATATACCTGTACCGTAACAGGTATTTTCGATACCAGTACCGATTTAGTATCGGTTGGCACCGAGCTCATCCCTAGCCCTGAAACTAAAAAAAAAAAAAAAAGAAAAGACTAAAAGTTGAAGAAACTCAATAAAAAAAAGTTGTACGATACCGTTGGTGTTTGTACGGTACCCGTGATCAGGGATGAGCAAATGGTATTGATTTGGAGTACCGAATTTCCCGAACTAAAAATTTTCAATATCAATTCGGTACCGACGTTTGATGTTTTCTGTACCAGGCTGGTGCCGGTTTTTACCTTCATGTACTAAGTCCGAACAGGAACGTACCGATATTTTGATAAAAGATGGATAAATGAAAATGAAAAAAAAAGCGTTATTTTACTAATTCATTCAGAAGAGGAGGTTGGTTAATCATGCATCATGTGGTGGATTTGATAGCCAAAAGACAAGGGATGTACATGCACTAATCGGTCTTTGTCTCAATTGCTGAGTGTAATGTGCCTTATGTCCAAGGCTTGATGCAAAAGTACTATCGAGTTGGGGGTGTCATTGGAAGCAGCCCATCTATTCCTACGGGGTAGAGGTAAGGTTGTCTACATCTTACCCTCCTCAGACCCTACCTTAGCTTTTCTTTTGGTGAGATTGATGATGTGAATAGCGGAGAGGAAAGAAAGAGCAGTAGTACTGTTTCCATACAAACCGTTTCGGGTTGATATAGGAATCGTAGGATTGAGAGTGGTTCCCATCTCCGAATGAAAAAAAAAAAAACGAAATGAACAAGTTTTTGGCCAAACTGGTTTAGAACCGATGCCAAAAAAAGGTCTAGAACCAGATCAAACCGTTGGGTCGTTTTTTACCATTATAAAATGGTAATATGACCATTTTTTACTGTTTTCTTCACCCCCAATTCACCATTTCCCCTCAAGCATAAATAGGTATTTGAAGTTTTGGCCGCAGGGGCGGACCCAGCCCAAGCCGTGGGTGGGCGGACGCACCCCTTGAAAAAAAAAATTTAGTGTTATTTACACCGGAAATCCTGACCGCACCCCTTTGAAATTTCATCTGCACCCCTTGAAAATATTGACCCCATGACGAAGAAGATATGAAGCTAAAGAAAAGAAATGAGTCATCGGAAATTTTATTGATTTTTGCAGAGTCTATCGGAGAAGATAAAGAAATGGGGGAGAAGATGATATTTTAAAATCAATATTTTATTCTATATGCATTGATTAAAGAAAAGCAGCTTGTATTGGTTAAAATGCAGTGCAAAGCATTAAATATGTACTACAGCTGTACAAACTTATTTCTTTATTAAAATTAACTATCAAGCAAACCATGTAAAATATTTCAAAGAAAAAAAAACCCACCTATACAAGTATTTTAATAAATGATTACTTCAAAGCAAAAAAAAAAAAAAAAATACACCTATACAAGTATTTTAATAAATGATTCAACTTAGTTCTATATAAGATATAAAGTGTGAAAAGTTCATAGAAATAACAATATTATAAAATTGATATGTTATTATACTTTGAGAGTTTTTGCTATTTTTTTTTAAATTTATTTATATATACTTTGTAAGTTTATTTAGCTTATATAGTTACTTTAAAGTTTAGGTGAAACTTCAGTTTTAGGTATAGTTTGATTCTTGATTGCTTGTTTGTGATTTGTTTATAAATTATTAGCCTAACAACTTTTTTTAAAAGATGAAACTCGCATTGAACAGCTATAGATAGTTTTTTTATACGTGTATTTATAAATTCCAATGACAATGTTTTTTTTATAAATGTATTGTGTATTTGTTTATTATTGAGTGGTTAATATGGATTAGAGGTTAGAACATTGAATATTTAAATAATTATAAGTTATAACTGAGTGCAATTACGAATATGATTATGTAAAATCCATATTAAATACTTAAAGTGTGAGTGAATATGTGGTGATCTGATACTGAGATATGTTATTGAGTTATTGACTTAAATGAGAGCCATGGTGAGAATTTCTGCCCCGACCAGACTTGACCTGATCCGACCCAAATTGGACCAAAAATTACTATATAGCAACAGACGACATCGCCCTTAAAAATCCCCCCCCCCCAAAAAAAAAAAAAAAAAATTTGGGTCCGCCCCTGGTTTTGAGTTGAAACACAACACTAGAAAACGCACAACCTAACCCGAAAATGCAAAAACCTCTCTCGTTCGTATACACTTGTTTTTTGCTACTTCACCAGTTTACTACTTCACTTTATGGCTTCATCACAACCATCTGTTAGTGTCGGTTCCTCAAACGAGCCAATCGTTGCTCAAATTCTCGAAGGAACTCAGAAAAATATCATTTTGGTGAAAAAGGCAACATGGAATGGCTCTAAAAAGGCACGTTGCAGAAGGTGTGGTACTTTTCTCCAACCAAACTCGAACTCCAACAAAAGAAACCATACTACAAAATATTGCAAGAAGATAAAAGATAATCCAGTGGAAAGTGGTCAAACTTCTATTGATCCCAAGGTAAGATTTTTGTTCATGACTTTAGCAAGGTTCAACACTGATGAGGATACGTGCTAGACCAAACCGAACATCGTCTATCACAGAACTGATCGTCCCCCGTCAAGGGTCGAACCATAATCACCGAAGGAAACACACCATCGGAGCAAGTCGGACGACCCACACAAGAACGATCGACCTAGAGGATCTTCCTTAACTAACTCGGGGCCCATAACTCTAACTGTCTGACAGTGACTGGTTCGGCCATAACTACCTCGCCACATCAGCATACCCAAAAGGTATAAATACCCCACTAAGGCCTTCCACAAGGAGTAATCACTACTTCCTCTCTCTAACTTCTCTCTCTCCCTGACTTACTCCATCTTCTTTCGTACTTATTCTCACGCCCGAGCTTGGTCACAGAGAGGACCCCTCCCTGTGACGAGTCTAACAGTGTGTTTTCTTCTTGGTTGTGATCTTTCAGGTTGCAGCAAAAGACTCTCTGAGGCTCTTACACAGTTAGCTCGGACCAACTGGTAAGTGAGTCTTCAAACACCGAATGACGAAGTTAGCGATTCAAGATGGTTTGCCGTTCACTCAATTCCACAACCCTCGCTTGACAAAGATGATTCAAGATTATGGATGAGCTCGGTACCAACCGGTACCGAAAATCCACAAAAGTGGATACCGGTAACGAATATACCCAGTACGGTACCGGTATTTGAGGGTAAAAACCAGTACCGTACCAGACTGGTACCGAAAATGTCAAAAGTCGGTACCGAAAATGTACCCGAATCGGTAATTTCGGTACCGGTTTGGTACCCGGTACCATTTGCTAATCCCTATTCGACATACACTCCAACCTCGTGATAAACACGTAAGTCGTGCTACTTTAAAACGCTTTTTGTATGAAATTGTAGAAATAATATGACAATATTTAATTGTATTTTTTTGAAAACTTACAAATTGGTGTGTATCTAATTACCGAAGTTTGGTCGGCTACACATGGTTATTTGGTATCGTACTTTTGCGTCACCACTCTTAAGGTAGATCCTAAGGGGAGGGTGGTGGTCACTAGTGACCATTTTTCCATCACTCACAATATCCAATCATGTTCCGCCATGTCAGCAACCATTTTTCCATCACTCACAACCTTTTTTAGTGGGGGTGGTCATCACTCACCACCACACCCAACAATTTCCCCCCAACCAACAATTACACTCACAAAACAAAACAATAACGCGTGAAGAAAATAACGAAAATCGATTTCGTGGAAAATATAACGCGTGAAACTTTGTTGTGGGGGTGGAAAAATTACAATATCACGCGTTGAAAATGGTTTCCGTGATGGAATAACGCACGGCCCCCTCCCCCCTAATACATGGCAAACGATGAAACATACGATTGCATTTGAATTGTCTGAGTGTCCACATAGCGGAGAAAATATATTTCAAGTTTAGTTAACGTAATAAAAACTTGTAAATTAGAAAACAAAATATTTTCAATGTCGTTCGACAACGCGTCAAACAATAATGTTACGGTTAAAAATTAGAAGTAAAATATAAACCAATTTGTGACGGAGTTATTTTCCATCCCTACACGATGTGTCACACATATTATTAATTTAGTCGTGCAAGACGGTTACTCCATCCCCGTGTTTGAAAATTTAAAAAAGGTTTTATAAATCAAGTCGAGAGCGATATAGGAAATATAAAAAATATTGTCTAGATACATCACGACACTTATTAGGTCCGAATTGGGACGCACATACTAGGTGAAATATGTTTAAAAGTTTTTTAATACAAAAATAAACTTTGCAACCTTTTCATAATCAAATTGCTTTGCGTGATTGAGTTACACCGTTTCCTGATGAGGGTTGGGCTTGTTTTGAATATCTAACCGAATTTCATAATCAAGCCTAAACTGGTTCCAAACCGCTTTGGGTTCGAAAAAAAAAAAAACATTATGCGGATCACGGAGTCAGGATACAAACGGACCAAACCCGTCTATTTGAATTCCATTTAGGTTCATCCACGTTCCAAACGGACCAAAACCGTCTGTTTGAATTCCAGTTAGGTTCATCCACTTACGACTCTTCGCTACTCTATAAAAAAAGCTGAAATGTTCAAACGTACTCATAATCTCAAAAGTCTTCATCAAAATCAGTTGCAGTTTCTTGAATACTTCTTAACAAAAATGGCCGACAATCACCCCATTTTATCTGCTGCTGATAATGTTATCGCCACAGAAACTGAAGCAACAAACCGACTGAAAAGAATTACTCAGCATATCGTTAAATTCACACATATTTTTATCAAACGGGGACGCTATTGTCATCAACCGCGTTACATCAACCTTCGAAAACAAGAAATCTTTGATAATCTGGTTAATCTGTACGCATGTGTGTTTGCCGCTCAGTGGCAGCACTACACACACTGTATAGAATTTTATTCTCCTCCAACAGGCGTGCCTCTGCATGTCTATGCTGCTCGCTGCTACATTTCGATGTGGTTCATTGATCTGTATGTTTCGAATCGCCATGTTGTACGTAAGCTTTCGTCCATTGCGGCCAACGAGCATTTTCAAGGAAGCCTTTTTCCGGTTTATAATAAGTATGATGGTTATTTGGCATTACTCAACGCGTCGATTAGGCCTACTTATCTTATGCATAGTCTTGATGACGCGCCATACATTCCTATTATTGTTGATTCTGTAAATGTGGATGATTCGAATCCTTTTGGTATTAACGACTTTACACCGAAAGAAGTATGTTATAGTTTTGCGACTATGATGAATGGAAGAAGCCTTGGGCATTCGACGCCGCTCTCTAAGGATGCGATGGGACGCCCGTGGTGGTTATTCGATTGGCATTTTGATAAGCGTGCGTATGCTTGGTTTCCATCAGAGGGTAACTTTGATCTTGAGGATGTCGCCCTTGCTTATATTCTTGGAACCGCTTGCACGCCGAATATTGGACCTAGAGATGTTGATGATTGGCAGTATTTCGCTGACGGGATTGTACCAAAAACTTTATATCCCGAGAAGTATGATCGTGTGACTGAGAGACGGTTTTATGGGTCTGATGAAGTAAGGACCATGGAGACGGATGCAGAGTTCTCTCTCGCGCGGGCTCTTGCTATTGCGGAAGGAAAGAATGATCAATCAGGTGACGAAGCTCGAGAAGACTACTTGCTGACGCCACGGTTTAAGTTAATCGACTGGGTGTATCATGATCGTGTTATTTGGCATGTGGACAACCAAGGAAGGGTCAGAATGCATACACAGTTTTTTCAAAATGTTCCTGAATCATTATGGTAATCTTTCACTTTTGACCAGTTTGTTTGAAAGAATTGTTATCCATTAATGTTCTTGTTTCTATGTTCGACTAGCATGTGATACAACCAGTTTTGTTCTTTGCTTGGCCTACTTTAAAATCTGAACTGTTACAAAGTTCTTTATTAGAATGTTTGATGTATGAAAGATATTTTGAATTCACATGGGTACTTATTCTGTGCAATGAATTTTACATTCCTTATTGTATGATGATTATATGCATATAATAAGGCTTGTAGATTTTTTTTTTTTATTTCTAGTTCAAACCAATCTGAGCTCAGCAGAGCTGGCTTGAGTTCAAACAGAGCCTGGTTCGAGCTGACTCACTAGTATTTAAGCAGAGCTTGAGCTAACACTGGCTCTGCTAGTGAGCAGCCCTACCCTGAGCATGATTATATTTCACTTGCACATCTCTTTATAATATCACTCTCTTGTTGCCCGCTGCAAGAATTCACTGTTAGTACTCACGGGTATAAAATTACGTTGCGAGACAAATGAGATGAGCAAAGAGAAGGATAAACTGATTAGATAAGTCTTGACCCGACATCTTTTGATAAGTAAGAGCCTCGGTTGGCATACTCCTCCGTGTCCTTTTAATAGATCTGATAGACTGATAATGTATCAATTACCTTCATGATTCTTCAGTGAGCCCATTGTCTCTTGCTTCTCGCTTCTGCAGCCGAAGCCTATTGCTAAATGTAGCCGAATGCATTGTTAAGGATACATTATACCAACTTAAACATTCATCTTCACCTTCAACTCCCATGTAACTTGCTCATCTGATATATATAATTAACATATTACTTTAAGCCTCTCAACCTGTATTGACCTAATTTACACCTTTAATAATTTACTAGAAAATTAATAATCATCATACAACAACAACCATACCCCCTATATCTCACGGATAGCAAAGCTATTGGTAGGGTCTTGGGAGGGTGGGTGATGTGTTATGTCATTTAACTTTGCATAAAATAAGAATAAATAAATATGATCCATTTGTTGCCTCTTTTATTTGATTAGATGCCTTGCATCCCTTAACTTCAAGTTTTTAGCATCGAAAACCTTATTATGGACTCTCATACTTGCATTTTTTATGTAAATAACAACAAAGATTACATCTACTTTCTCATCTATGTCATCAACACAATCACGAGTGTAATTTTCTTTTTAAAATAATAATGAGAATTGATTTAGGATTGTTGATGTTGGCACCCCATTCCTTTTCAGTCTCAAGTATTTCTGCCACCAAGATGACTGAAGAGCCATTGAATCTGGATATTAACCCTTACAAGTTTGACAAGAAGCTAATTGAGTTGGTACAATGTGAAACTATATTTTTGTTCCAAGCATACATCATTATTCTTGTCTTCCTAGTTCACATATTTAGCCGCAATGTCTTCCTACAATTTATGAAACTACACTACCCTGATGATTGGATCATTGGTAGCTTTGTCTCCAATCGTTGTTTAGCCGCATTGACTAATTGTTTGCATTATTTTTATACACTTTGTGAGACTGCACTCACCTTTTCAGCATTAGGAACCTTATTGAGCATGCTACTGATTTTTTGGTTTTTTATTGCACATATCAGTTTCATAGCTTTTGGCTATGTCATGACTGGAGCTACGTAGTTAATATCCCGGTCAGTTATCGGTCCCATGTGGAGATATCGGTGCAATATATCGGTCAGAATATCAGTACCGATAATAACGGCGATATTGACTGATATTGGACCAATATTTTACCGATATATCACCGATTTTCCAGATATTAGTACCTTCCTTCTTAGTTCTACCATTCGTCTTTCTTCTTATTGTTGCTATTAGTGTTTTAAGTCTTAAATGTTAGTGTTTTAAGTCTTAGTCAGTTCCTACTTGCTACATTTGTTAGTGTTTTGCAAGTTGCAAAAGGTTAATTTGTTAATGGTACGAGAACATATTGAATTGTTAGTGTTAAATTGCTATATATATAAAATTTAGCATGATATTAAAATTACCATATCCCACCACGATAACTGATATCTCAAATATCGGTCCTTGACCGATATCCAATATTTTACCACATTAACTACTTAGCCCAGGAGCCACTAGCTTATTAATTGTCAATGATTTTGGTGTCATTATTTCATTTTGGTAATTTAGATTTACTTAATACCAAAGGGAAACCTGAAACAACTTCAAAACGAGTTTACACTCGTTCAAGACTTATATGATTTTTAGCTTCAACAACAAAGGGGGTCAAGGGGGCATGTCTGTTGGTAATTTTAGTGTTATCGACATGGGCTTTAGGGTATTAGATTAATTTGTCGACCGAGATAATAATATTAGTGATTAAACAAGTTACGAGACGCGTGAATGCGGGCCCTTTAACATCAAAATATTATTTGGGCTATGTGGTTAACATTGGGCTTATTATTTAAAACACTTGGGCTTAAGTGTTTTATTAATGTGCTTATACTTACTTGATTCGGGTTAAAAACCCATGATGTTAATTAATTTGTTTCGGCTGATGACCTAAAAAAAATTGTTTTAGTCGATGGCCGATGAAGTCTATGATTTTGTACTCTTGATCGACGCATGGCATTCAAAAAGAAAAAAAAAAAACATACGGTTACAATACATCTGCATCATATCGACATACAGAAATCTATCAAATCCAATTCCTTTGTGTATAGCAATATGTCTAATCCTATAAATCAATCGCATGTAACCCGTGAAATAGGAGGTTTAGTTCTCAAATGATTCAGAGATTGATCCGGGTTTCGTAAGATTATTTGCAAATTAATTTCAGTTTCCAGGTTTGTTGATTCTTCTAATTCATTGTTCTAGACTACAATATACAACAAGGCCTTGGCGGGGGTCTTGTTGTCTCGTTAGCGAGTGACCGCCTCTGACGAGCCAAAAATCTATAATCAATAGTACCTGGTTAATTACTGCGGCCAACACTGATTGAGCGATAGGAAGGAGCCGATGACAACCAAACCAACCATGGGTGTCAACATAGATCTTACCGCAAAAACGAATCATCAGTGGTAACCAAGATAGTATTTACATAGATAAATTTTACCAGAAATAATATATAAGCAATGAAAAGTGAAAACCAAGCCATCCATACCATCCAAAAAAGCTTATTTCAAATTTCAACCATTATCAAAGATGTAATTCTAGTATCATGTGTGTTCTCACTAAACCACCAAACTTAAATCTATATAGCCCTTCAACACTATTCCATGCAATTTTTGTGCACAATCTCATCCTGCATTTCCCCAATGCTTAGATTCTACGTGTGAACTCGCATCATACACCATGCAATTAAAGTTGTAGCGTCCCATTTTCATACTTAGTTACGTGCTCACCATGTAGGAGGAAGCCGACTACTGGTCGCTGGTGAAGGCATGTTCTTGATATTGATATCAACCGGGTAGAATCTGTAGTCGACATCATGTTCTTTAAAGATTCGGACCATTTCATCAATCACTGCCCCTTTTCTTATGTACCTCTCTGTCATGTCTTGAAAGTTTATTTTATGTCTCCACCATATGTGCATCTTGATCGTGTTTAATTGCACCAATGTCAATGAAACAGCTGTTATATCATTTGGATAGTAATGATCCTTCTTGCTCTCGATGTACCTGCGATTCAAAATAATTCTATCATCATCAAGAACCACTAACCAATTTAGGGCTCACTTGGAAAAGGTGGTTTATGAACGGGGCTGAGGTCGGCTCATGGCTGGCTTGGGCCTAGAGCCTCCAATTAAAAGAAATTTATATGCTAACTATTAATATCCGTGCAAATATATTGTTTTAGATTTGTTTGATTTCTTATGTGTTATAGTTGTGTTAGATTTTTTGCTTGGTTCCAAACACGGATAAAGAAGTACCGTTTATAATAATCAAAAAAGGAAAAACGGCCCCAAATTTTCATTTCGTCTTGGATCTACAAAAAGGTTGGAACGACAGGCTGGCTCATTAAATTAAAGCCCAAATTTAAAGATATATATATAATTAACCGGTTAAAGATATTTTTCGAACCACCTCCGGTTGCGGGAACTACTATCAAACAAACGATTTTTCTCATACTTCTTATACCAAGAGTTACGAAAAAAAAAAGAAAAAAAAATAATTTGATACAGAAATTACATATATGTAAGGAAAAATTACCTTTACATGAATGAAGGATAAATTACATATATGTCAATTATCCTACATATATATGTAACAATATTTTTTTCTTACATATATGTATTGACTCTATCTAAATTTTTTCTCAAATTTTAGTAATATATAGGAAAATATGAGAAAAAATCGTTTGTTTTTTATAGGAGTTCTCGCGAAAGGGGTGGTTCTTAAAGTATCTATCCCCTATATAAATATAGTTTATAGATTTTGCATTATGTGTATTATTATGGTTAGTTTTTATATATATCATCAGTAAAAAACACAAAATTTAAAAAGATTATTTTTTTTAGAAACGAGCCGGCTCGATGAGCTACGAGCTTGCATGAGCTTTTGATCAGCCGAGCCTAAGATCAACATTTCAACTCGTTAAATGAGCCTAGCAAGCTCGACACGATTTGTAAACGAGCCGAGTCCTAGTCCATCCTAGCTTGGCTCAACTCGGCACATTTACAGCCCTGGTACTAATCAAGTCGTATGTTATGAGGTTGTCGATCACATACTTGGTTATTCTTTGTTTCATGACAGCTATCGTCTCAGCAGGAGTGGTGATATGGATGAAGAAATCGATTGAATCCCACATGTCAGGACTCCGGTAATGGTTGCTGATGGCTCGGGTTGAGAGAGTACTGTTTGGGAAGTAAACCTTCTCATTGTCCCATTTCAAGAACACAGTTGTCAAAATATTCATCTCTTCTACTATCATCTGAAAAGGATTAAAGATTCAGAAAATAAGCTATGAGTTTCAATCATCTCATGCAGAAGTTTTTGAACTGTTTTTAGTACCTGAACTCCATCAATCTCACAACGATCACCAACGTCAAAAGGGTGCATGACGAACAAGAAGATGATGGCCTCGAATACGGTCTTGCAGGTGTTGCCAAAGATAAACGCGACCACCACGATCTGGGAGCTAATAAAAACTAGAAATTTGCTTGTTGCTATGTTCAGTATTAAGAGGCAAATAATCAGGATAATGATGCCAACCAAAACATTCACCATTTGGTGTAATTTGTTGACTGCTGTTTTTGTATCGTTTAGTGTCAAGGCGAGTGCTTTTCGTTCTCTGAATGCATTAACCTGAAAAGTAGGATCAAATGCAACATATGATTCACTAGTTGTGAGCTTATAATCAAGTGACCATGGATTTGAGGCTTTCTGGTTAGTGGTGTAAACGAGATGAGGTGAGCCAAGCCTGAGCAAGATTAGGCTTGAGCTCGGCTTGCTACGAGCTTTATTTCTAAAGCTCGAGCTCGACTCATTTGATATCTATGTATAATTAAAAATTGTATGTAACATGATATAATATTATTAAATTCGTTTATCATATTTTTATGTATAATAATAGATATTATAAATTAAATAAAGATTATATAGATAACAAGCTTGTTTAAGTTCGCAAGCTAGCTCGAGCTCGATAAGTTTAACTCAGGCCTTGGCTCGTTAACTAAACAAGCTTATTTTTAGACTCGGGCTAGGTCTTGGGCTCGTTTAAGCTCGATTCGAGCTTTTAGCGAGTGGCTCGACTCGTTTACACCCTTATATCTGGTATAAGTTCTTACCACCCAAGTCTTCAAAGCTCCCTTGCTAATCTTTTCATCTCCAGGTGAACCTTCCAAAAGAGACATGGTTTTCACAGCTTGATCTTCTCTCAAGAACCGCATCAGATCTTGAAGATAGATGAACCTGCAAACAATAAACTTCCCATTCTAGAATCTCAATCATGTGACATGATCTTTAAATCATGAGTAAATGTGTTTCGAAACGGGTATAAAGACATACTTGGAGCCAGTCTTGGCCACATTCAAGAAAATCTTGCGTGCAGCCCGTTTGGCTTCAATTTCGCTTCTGATTTGTGTCGTTGACTCATCGTCTTTCGTATTCATGTCATGTAACTGCTCATCTAATGTACTCAATGTTCCCAAACGAACGATTTTCATCAATCTTTTCATGTTCCAAGCTGATACATTTTTCGGGTTAAGCCTATGCAAGTGATCAATCGAGATCCCATGCTCCTTCTCATCAATCTTGATGGCAGGTGGCGGCTTTTGCAACCTTTCACTCTTCGTCGAAAACACATTCTCCCCAAGCTCTGGAGGCATGTTAGCACCAGCATTCCGAAGTCTATTAACTTCCGCCAGTGTCTTCTCCTCTTCTATTATGATATTTTGCATCTCGACCAATGGTGGGCCCGAGAGGGTTTCGATCACATACTGGTTGAACAAAGCTTCTTGAATCCGATCAAAAAACTTTTTAACATGAAACGAAGACGCGAGTACTTTAACCATCAGCGTTTTCACAAGCCACAACGACGTAGCCACAAGCATACACACCATCAACTTGTTCAACACCCTCAGAAACCGGTTATGACCCTCAACTTTCTCATCAAACATGTAATGCCAAGCAATCAAAACCAAACCCAACCAAATACAATTCTGAACCGGCTTCCTAATCCCATACACGAAATACAAAACTCGCTTACGCAGAAGAAAATTCCTCTCAATAAAAAACACAATAAACCTTATCCCCCAACCCGAAACCAACCGTCCACATATCAACACCAACACTAAAACCTCCCATTCCCAAAAATGCAGCCCCCTAACTACTTTCCGCTTCCAATCATCAATCAAAAGCGTGCAAATCAAAGCCGACAAAATCGAAACAAGACTAATCCATTGAACAAGTGTTAACGCATCCAACTTCGCCCTACGAAAATCATCCGGATTATCCTCCTCATACAATGAATCATCCTCTTCTTCTATCTCACCTCTAGCTACTATCCCTGAAGGTCTAGCTAATAACAAACCTGACCTATATTGACCCGATTTACCCGCTGTACCCGATAAAGAGACCTCAACTTCCACCTCAGGCGGATCAATCAACCTCGATTGTTGCGTTCGCGTACGCATAATCGGTGCTCGCCTTTGAAACGAGGTGCATTTCAAAACCTCAGTTCCACCTCTATCATCATGCACACGGCTCAGACTGTTATTCAAACTGTGAGTCAGATTATTCAGATTACTTGATTTTCTTCTAAGTTGTTGTTGTTGTTGTAACCGAATTTCCTCTAACTCATCATCGTCGTCATCGTCGTCATAATCATCCTCATCGTTATTGTTGTTTTTATTATTCGGTTGTTGAAACGAAACCTTTAATTCTCTAGAATTCGAAACCCTAGGGTTTGGAATGTTATTAACGGTTTCGGAATTATTGTTCGTACCTCTTAACGGACTTTCTGGAAACTTCGGAATATTATTAACGGCGTTACCGGAATTATTACGACTTCCATTACGTAACTCGTCCATTTCTAGATCCATATCTAACGACATCTCACCTCCGGCGTGTTTCTGTTTGTTTAAAAACTCTCCGATCAGCCGCGACGGCGGATCATCCACGCCGCCGGTGGCTCGTCGGAACTTTTCGGTGTCTCGATCTTCGCCATTGATTTTGACGATGAAATCGGAGTGAGAAGTGGAGGCGTCGTGGTCGGAGTTTACCGCCGGAGCGGCGTCGGTGTTCCGCGTGGTGGTGGAGCGAGGAGATTTCTTAGCGGATGAAGAAAAATCCATTGGAGGTGGTTTGATTACGTCATGCAAACGATTGAATGATCGTTTGTTCGTCGGAGAGGTTTGTTTGTGGTTGATCGGAGATGATATTTTCCGGCGAAAATGGTTTTGTTTGTTAAATCTCGAAAAGGTTTGATTTTGGAAGAGATTTGGCGTCCAATAAAACTCGTTATGAAATCTTTTAAAATGGTAGTTAAATCTTTCACATGGTTTTAGAGTAAATAATTAAAGTATGTATATGAATGAATTTTATCTTTATTTTCGTTTTCAATATTACAGTTTTAGAAATAAGATAAATCTCAAGTTTGAATAGTTTCTCCTACAAATAAAATTACATTAACAAACAAAACCCGAGACTCGTCAAATTTAATTTATAACATAAAACATATTATAAAAAATATAATATTATAGAAATGGGTTAAATGGGTCAACCTGCCAACCTGACCGGGTTGACCCGAACCTGACCCGTTTACCTAAACGGGTTGACGGGTTCAACCTGAAACTGACCCGAACCCATTTAGACTAAACCCAAACCCGTAAATTTCGTGTTAGGTTCGTGTCGTATTTTCGGGTCGTGTCATAAATTCACACCCCTAGTTATGACCACACCCTATAGCCTTACAACGATGAGTTAAAATTTATATATTTAATGCATAGTTGTAATGAGTTTCGTGCATATTTGAATTATTACCGTAAATATTGATGTATCACTGCAATGAGTAGGGGCAGAACCACCATTATATTAGGAGTACGGCTCAACTTCGTATGTACAATGTAAATTTTTGTCTATACAAAGGATACCTCTAAAACAATTTTAGGATTCTCCTAACCAAAAAATAGAATACCTTATTTTAGTAAAATCTAATTCTTTTTATAAGATTTAAAAGTTATTTTTGAATTCATTTTCTGTTCAGAAAACTAGAACTACCTTAAGCTTATGTTTGGATAATTGATAAACCTAGCCTATTAGCCCAAACCCAAAACAATAATAAAACTGAAACAGGCTCGGAATTTTTGAACAGTGTCATCGTTTGTGCAGTCGAAAAAGATTTTTTTAATAAAATAAAAAACGACGATATGATTGAACAATTTCAAGCTATGAAAAAAGAAGAGGATAAATCTATTAGATATTTGTTTTACCTTATTTATTTATTGTCGTTTTTTTAATATTATACGATTGCACGGTAAAAAAATTTTTTGGCTAGTTCCGCCACTGGCAATGAGTTGTTATGTACACTCTGTTATAGTCTGTCAAAACCGATGCATCTAATGTTGCAAGCTTAATGCCCTGCTCTAAGGTCATGTGTAGTGGTAACACCACGTAACCCTCTTTATATGAGTTATGTGACAAAATGACAAAAAAATGAAATGTAGAGATTATATAATATGTGTGTGTAGTGCGGGATTATGTAGATATGGTTTTATATATGTATGTATATATATGTGTGCGCGAGGCAAATGTGTTCACCCCGTTATAATTTTCACAAGAGAAACAATTTGGAGGGGTATAGCGTAACTCAGGGTGATCAGTGGCGGATCTAGGATTCCGACCAAGGGGTAACGTGTTATAAATAAGCCGTAACGAAATCGAAAAAACGTCAAATTTTTCCAAAATTTACACTAGTTTTTCCAAATTTTTTCCGACCAAGGGGTAGCGGGGGTTACCCCTACCATAGAGGTAGGTCCGCCCCTGAGGGTGATGTGAGGATGCGTTATGGTGGCCTCCGGTGTTATATCACCTTCCACAACGGTGAGATTTTATGAATATATTTTATAAAGGTATGTCAAATTAATTACATGGGTACGTCCAATTTTGTAGGTTTGATGTAGTTTCTTTTATCAATCTTTACATCCTAATTTTCAGCTTTAACTTCTTAATGATGAAACAATTTGTTATTTTTCATATATGATGGCTAGCCGTGTAACTTTTCTTAAAAAAGCCATGATCTAACTTTCCCAACCAACAATGGTTGACGATTGTTGGAGAACAAGTCTGGTCCGTGAGTGGCAACCAGTAATCGGTGAGGTGTCCAAAAAGACATCCTTATCACCTGTTTTAATTTAATATTTGACGTTGTTTGAAGATTCTAAAAGGATGGAACTCGTGTTACCAACTATATTTATATCTACTATTTATTTGGGTTGGCCATGGAATCATTCACGTTAGCTTTTGTAATTACACTACAAATCATTATTTTTTCAGTTAAATAATGTTTTTTTTACTTTTATTATTATATTTTCTCTTTTCTTCACTCACAACCATTTTCAAAAAATATTAAAAAAATTAATAGAAGTAAACAATGTTCCCATATATTTACAGATGAACACAATATTTTATTTCTTCTCCACTTACAACCATTCTTTGTAATATAATTAACTCACTCACAAATATATAGAAAAACCATTATCTCCACCTATAACTATTCCTTAGAGCATCCTCAATACCTATTTTTTCTCATTTTTCCATGCCCATGTGGACTTGTTTTTCATTTTTTCTTATTGTGGTTGATGTTTGTATGATCCATTTTTTTATCCATGTTTTTGTGCAAGAACTAGAAAAAATGAGAGAATGTGGGGTAGTGTGCAGGTGGTGGGGCCAGGTGGGGGGCTTGGGTAATAATTAAAAAAATGTAAATGTAAATGGTGTTGATGACATGGCATTGTTTTTAGGTGTTTTAAGATTCCTTATTGGGTGGGTTTTGAGTGTTTTTAAAGAATGAGTGTTTTTCTGATGTGGCGGGTGACTAGTCACGTTTTTAGATGTTTTTTGTACTCATTATTGTGGATGCTCTTATAGTATAACTAACTCACTCACAAATACCAAGGAAGGGAAGCCATTATGAATACTCTAAGCCCCTATTTTTAAAGGATGAGGGAGTAATCATAGACTCGTCATTCATAGTGTGAGGTTACCAAATATGGGCTAGTTCAGGCCTAACGGGCTAACATTGTACTTTATCAGGCTAATGGGCACCTGGTAAGGATTAGAGGTGCACAAACCGGTTGATCTTAATAACTGGCTCGGTTAACCAGTTATACTGGTTAATTTGACTTTTTGAATTTAACTGGTTAATGCTTTAACCGGTTAACTTTTTACTGGCCCGGTTAGTTATTTTAACCGGTTATTTTCAATTATTTACTGGTTATTTACTTCTTTTTTTAGAATTTTTCAGGTTTTTTTTTTTTTCGGTTAACCGGTCTATGGGTTAAAAAACCGTTTAATAACCAGTTCCTATACTAAATACTTATTACCGGTTACTAACCTACGGTTAAAAATAACCACTAACAGGTTATTCCTAAATCAGTTATTAACCAGTTTCGATTAATAACCGTTTATTTTGTGCACCTCTAGTAAGGATATACGACATCAACCCCAAGTCTAGCGTGATCTAGACTAGTGTATATTAGTTCTACTCCAATACCTGGGTGGTTCTAATCACATTACGCATAGTCACATTCTTCATTGTCTTTTTCCTTCATTTACGCTGCCCTGACCGCGGTGAATTTTGCCACAAGAGCTGCGCAACTGTTGCTACAGCTGTGACCATCTATGTCACTGTAAAATCTCCAGCTTTTCAATACCATTTTCTTGAACATTTTTTTCCGTAGGTTTTTAATCGACCAGTTTAAACTGAGCTTTTCGGTTCGGTATGATTAGTTATAAAGGTCCGGTGCAGCCTATTATTTTTCTTTCAGTTAAAAGACGCATTAGACTATCTTAGCAACCAAATTTCTGATACTATGTCCAAGAATTCAAACTAAAAAAATCAAACTTTCTTCAATAAGAACAAATTAAAGTCTGGTTCGGGTCAACCTTTAGACTTACAAACCGAACCGACAACATGTGAAATTTTCTTGAACCTAAAACAAACAGCTGAAGGAAAAGTGATATAACCATAATCAACCAGCATAAACATACAATTGAATGACAGATGAATTATTTATATAAAGAAAACAGATAAAAAAAGCAAATCATGAACATTACTTTCATAAAACGAAATATAAACGCGCAGGTTTACGCAACGAGTAGCACAACGTCACGAGCCAGACAGAGCATATGTACACTTTATTGTTTCGCCTTGTGCCGTCGTGTTTTTTCTTGTCTGTATTTGATTAGATGTTAAGATGATCCAGTCCCTCCTGCAAGATATAACCGACAAGGGGTTATATATTTCTACAAAACTACATATTTGCAACCAGATTTCAAAATGGAAATCCGAAAACTGTTCTTAGATTTCATAATCTTATAGAAGATAATGTTATACGAAACAGAACATGCCTACCATACTTCCTACAATAAAGATTGTGAGTGCACACGTAACATGTTTTAAGCGCGAGGTGCTCCAAAGTATTTGAAGTGTCTAGACCCTAGGCGAGAGACGAAGGCGAAAGTGCACGCATCATATATGTGAGGTGCAGGTAATTTATAATTCAGCTTAAATCCTAGCGACTTCAACATATACACCAGAACTAAGACGCGCTACAACCATAAAAAGCATGACATGCCTTTCTAATCTCTATATACAACCATAAAAGCTTTATGCACATTGCACAACCATTAAAAGCATGGTGTACCTTTCTTATCTCTATGTACAACTAATCAACTATAGAAGTTATAGAAACCACCGATGTACAATTGTGAGGTTTTCCCATTAGTTTCCACTCTTTATTTCATCCAAGTATAACACTAGTACGTTTAGAACTTCAATTGCATCAAAATGTAAATTACGTTACAGAAGGAAAACAAAGCTCCTTGTATACAATACCAAAGAGACGAAAGTACTTCACATTTCGATGCAATTAATCCCTGGTTATAAGTCTAATGTACGGTTAATCTAGAATAATAAGACTTGAAGAAAGCAAGAACCGTTAGAAAACTGATTATCGTCTTATCGAGATAAACCTAACATCATCCAAACTTATTTATCTTATTATTTAATTCTGATTCTTTAAATTGCAACGAGGACCTTAAATCGTGTGTCGTCCACACATCCTTACTCAAGGGAATAATATACACTACAATACTACACAAGTTGATCAAAGTTGATAAAGACATTGTTCTACTTCATTTACCAAAGCATCATCACAATGGTAAACCTAAAATCTATGTAGTCAAACGCACACAAGACAAGCGCTTGGTCATAAAATGCGTAATGCCCTGATGAGATCACATCAACCGCAGCGATGTGATTTCATGATGTACATTCGATAGGTACGATTCAGTCTGATGCGGCACATTATGCAGTTGACCAATATTTGCACAAATTAGACCATCAATTGAGCAATGAGTTTGAGTATTTGAACATATTAGACCATCGATCGAACAAGATGATGAAAATTTCTTACATTTTAGTGTTTAAAAGTGAAAAATTCAAAATACTATCTGTATATAACTTTTAGTATTATTTTAATAACAAACGCCTCGCATATGTGATGCGTGCACATCGCACATCATGCATCAACTTTTAGGTTCAAACCGCATCAGAGCACCACACACTTTGAACAACAAAGGGCACACGCTTAGGCGCCTCAAACACAACAAGGCGACAGACAAGCCCCTTGCGCCTTTGACTACCTAGCCTAAAACCAACTAAGATTAACATTTATCCTGTCAACTTCAGTGTTTCCAACAACCTAACCAATCTACGTTAACACACAGATAATTCCAAAACAAGATATAGTCAAAAGGAACAACTTACTTCCAAATTCAACGGATCCGAATGAAGCCACTGAGGAGGAGGCCAAAACAACTGCGAATAACCCGCGTCATTAGAAATTGCTCCAATACTCCCACTCTCCAAATCAAACACACCAACCCCTCTACTCTTAACCAACCCATCATCCTCCCTATTCTGCCCCGTAAAAAACACACAATTCCCTTTACACCCCGGAAACTCCTCAGCCGAAGCCGAAAACCCACAATTATCCCCCAAAAACAACATCTTATCACCCAAATCCTTCACCTCAACCCACCTCCCCTCTTCCCTATCCAACTTATACACCTCAAGCTTCACCGTCCTCTCGCTCATAAAACAATCAAAATCCTCATAAAACTCATAATTCTCATCATCCTCCTCCACATCATTCTCCGGCCCTACGCTCAAATACTTATCGACCATAAACAACTCCCCATCACACTCCACTAAAAACTTCTTATCCCCACCAAACACCGAACCCGCAACGACATTCAACACACTCTTCTCCCAATCCACAACAACCGTCCTACCCGTACTATCCACCGCGAAAAACTCCCCGTTATGGTATAGAACATCGTCGTAAGGCTCGGGAAGATCGTTAATGATATTCCACACCCTCTCACCTTTCCTCAACAAAGCCAACTTCCCAGACACATGAATTGTCAACAACACAAACCCATCCACACCCACATTACAAAATGCAACTTTCTCCATATAAAGGGTGACCGAATCCCCAATCGAATTCGCATTGGGTCTATAACTAATATACTGTAACGCATACTCTTGCCCCAATTCCGAAACCCTAAAATTCAAAAGGTTCAAAGATCTTGGAAACCCGGGTAATAAAGGGATGAATTCGGACCCGGTTAAGGGGTTCATCAAATGGGTTTTTTGCGGGTTGTCTCGTTCGACTTTGATGAGCCAGGGGATGTGGGTTTGGGCCGGGTCGGGGTCGGGTAAGCCGACCCGGAAGATGGTGCGTTTGGAGAGGTAGAAACCCCAGGTGGTGTCGGAGATACCGGCGTTTGGGAGGATGGGGAAACGGGAGGTGAAGGGGTTGATGGATGATCGCCACGTGGTGCAGACGGACCGGAAGCGGAGGAGATCGGTTTCGGAGATGAGGTGGGTGGAGATGAGGTCGAGGAGTTCTCGAGGAAGTTGAGACCAGTCTGCTGCCATTGATGGTGGTGATTGATGTTTGATTGATTATGGGGAAGAAGAAAGGGGTGGGATTGTGGAAATGGTTGTGATTAGGGAGATTGATGTGGTTTGTGTTCTATGTTTGGTTTGGTTGGCTGATTTGGTTTAATATGTTTCTAACGACTTTTTTTTTTTTTTGGATGATAAATGGTTATTGTGGATTAACTGGTGGGGTTCTTTTCACGTTATGTAGTGGTTGTTTGATCGGTATCAATATCAATTCAGTTAATTATAGTATTAGTATGATATTGACATTCGATATAGTAAGTGATACGTTTTTTTTATGGACTGATAAACAAAAGACGAATACAGGTACCGATATCGATGTTCGATTCATTTTTTACGAAATTTATACATGAAAATCGAGAAAACTAAAATACATATTGGTACTGATATCAATATTGTTTGAATGATAGTTGTTACGAATTTTAAATGTTGCATTGATTGTTGTTATTTTTAACAAATTAGGCATTAAATTCTACTTAAACATACAAGACAAATGGTACGTTAGGCACCCTTATGTCTCTTGTTTATAACGATTCCCACCAAGTCGATCTCTCGTTCATGTTGTACGTCTCACGGACGCGTCCTCTTTCTCTCTTCCCCTCTTACATTCGTTGTATGATACCGCTCTTCGCCATGCCCTATCTCCTCCATCCTTCCCATCATGGCCGGCCCTGGGGGTGGGCGGGGAGGACCACCGGCCAGGGCCCGATATTTCGAGGGGCACGTTTTTTTATGAAAAAAAAAACCCGATATGTATATGTAAAATATTTTTTAATATGGTACACCCATACAAACACCAACAAAGGTCCCCTTACAAAACTATTCTTATGTTTTACATTAGTTATTAACCCCCTTTGTCATTAGGCTTAGACCTTTAGTGAGACCAATACCCAATTTCATTAAGACCTAAGGGCATATTTTTTCAAGCTCAAACAAGGTACACAAATTCTTAGAGTCGGCCCTGCTTCCCATGTTCTCCCAATCTTTCTCTGTTCATGTCGGTCAAAGGACACCAACTAGAGCTAGCTTTAGTCGAGTCAAAACATATATTTTAGTCTTGCTTCATATTTTATTTTAAAAATGTTTTTCAATTAGTTGGGTAAGATTCCTGTAAAAGGACTTTTTTTTTATAAGGAGTGTTAGAAGACAAAAATTGACATGTAGCCATCATGTTTTGAATTTAGCCATGATGTTTTGGATTGTATTGGCAAGAAAAACACCAATAACAATTTGAAACACAATGAATGTAATATAGGTATGAAATTTAACAAACAACTAAAACACACTGCTTTAACACTTAAAGATTTTGGGTGTTTAAGATTCCTTATTTTCACCCACTTTTAACTTATTAACTTATTAAATAGTGAAAAATGACTTTTTAAGGTGTTTGGGGATTGCATGTGAGTGTAGAAGTCAATAAGTTAGAAATTCTAACTTATTAACTTATTGAACAGTGAAACAGAAGTGAAAAAGGAGTTTTGAGAAGGAATCCCAAACACCCCCTTAATGTTCTTGGCATGATGTTTTAAGTTTTAAGCCTATAATTCATTGCATTATGTCTTAAATTGTTATGTTTGGTGTTTTTCTTACCAAAACAATCCAAAACATCATGACTAAGTCCAAAACATGATACCTACATATCAATTCCTATGCATTCTCACGCTTCTCACGAAAAATGTCCTTTTTACATGAACCTAACCTCAATTAGTTTTATCTATCTTTATTTCTTCACCACTTTTTAACATGGTTGTAGAAATCGCTAGTCGTTAGTCGATTGGTGGGATGAGGACTAGCGATTAATTGGGAAGTAATTGGAACTAATTAGAATTATCAGGATTGATTGTGATTAATTGAGATCAATCGGCACCTAGTCAGTATTTTTAAAAATTACAACCATGTTCAAACATATTTTTAAGTTTATTCTTATGTGATAATCCTAACTCATGCAGTTGTTGAAATCTTTATCTTCATTTATATTCTTGTTCAAATGAAGAAATTGTTCTTATCTGCCCTAAAAGAATTATATGTCGCATTTAAAAAAAAATATGTCTCAATAGATGCAAGTCCTATGACGAATTTTAGATCAAGTCTTTCAAAAAATTAAAAAAAAAAAAAAAATTTGTCTCAATAGATGCAAGTCCTATGACTAATTTAAGATCAAGTCTTTCAAAAAAAATCACCTTCTTTATGCAATTTTTTCATCAAATTTCATGAATTAGCTTTTTTTGTCGTATATACAATCTACTTGATCAAATATTCAATGTATCTCTCTTCTGTATTTTTAGTTGGTGAATTAATTTATTTGATTAATGGAATAAAAGTGGTTAAATTCATTTATTTAAAGGATCTCTAAACCATCATGAAGGAAGGTATATCTTGCTGCTGTTAACAAGAAGCAACCAAGAAAGATTCCTCTACTTCTCATTATATAATATCACTTTATAGTTTAGATGTTCCTCGTATGCATACAAATTGGAACACACGAACGACTAAACAATAATTGATTTGACATAGTCGTATCAAAATTAAACTCAACCAGAAAATAATACAACATCTTCATGTTAAAATCATCATATTCTCTTCATAGTAACAAGAAAACATAGATGAAACCTCAAAACTTTACTAAAAACAAGCACATATGTTATAATTACCTACCCCGCTACCCGTCTTCTTTATCGATAATTTAATCGCGCTCTGGAGCGTTAGCAGGAACTTTCCCAGCAGCATATGTCCATGGCATGTCCAGGTCAGCAGCTTTACAATGATTGACATGTTTTATGGGGCCCAGGACTGGTGGAGATGAACAGAATGTTGGAGTACGAAAGGGTGAAGAAAAAGGTGAATTGTGGATTGAAAACGGACTAGGAGACATCCGCTTTTGAACGGGAAGGCCTCCTAAACCTCCTCGGTTGAACACTGTCGAGGACTCTGTAGCAACGCAGCTTTTGATAGCATCGTCTACAAAGATGACATCATCGATTCTCGCCATTATGTTAAATGCCAAACTCTCCATCACCCTTGAATAGCTTTCGAGAATCAATTGTCCAACATCCTGCACAACCAACACACCAAAAACAGTTAAAAATTTTAGTTTTGTGCAGTCAGCCTCGGTTAAAACACTATTTGTCCAAATATTTTACTTTTTTTCCTTTTTTATACACAATAAAAGTTATGATCATAATATAACTTTGTATACATTAAAAGTACACGTTGGGAGCTGTTTTCTTGTTAGCTATATATATATATTTTTTTTAATATTTTACCCTTTGGCCAGCGCGTCGAAGATACAAAATCTGGATCGACCTGTTCATAAGCATATGGCTCAAATTTAACACCTCTACAACTCAAAAAGAAGCAAGTAGCACCTGGCACTAGCCTACAAATTCTTGAAACCTAAATTAGAAAATGGTGCAGCAAAAACTTAATCTATCACCAATGATATATTTTCACAGATTTAATAATATATGATCTATAGTCAACTAGGTGTATGCATTGATCTAATATGCAAACATTATATTTTATACATAACAATTCTTAGATTGTCAGCTACGGTAGTTAGTTATTTTGTCGTAACTGTTTTTTTGTCTTTTTGTGTACCTCGCTTCCCCAACTTTCAGTATTGACGCTTACACCCCCTCAACTTTCTAAATTCTTTGTAAAACTTCATTTTGACCCCCTCGGGTTTCTAAATTTTCAAGTTTACCTTTTCTAACTTAAAGAAACACTATTTTCTAACATAATTTTAATGTACATCGGTATAATTCAAGTTGATTTTTAGAAATGAGTCAAGTCAAATATAATACGTTCTCTTTATGTACGTTTTCAGTTGTTTAACGTTTTGACGTCAATTTTGTTCAAATAAATGAGTCGGGCCAAATATAATACGTTTTCAGTAGACAGTATAAATTCGAATTACTTTACGGTTCGACGCGCCGCAACACGCGACAGATAAAATTACTAGCTTGCAACAAAAGATAAGGTTTGCATAGAAAATGAATGTAAAAGGTATGGTAAATATACCTTGTTATATTGAATTTTGCTCATATCCAGTGAAGTTTGTGGAAGGCCAGGAAACCGATGTCTCAAACAACATAGCAGGGTTTCTGCTCTTTGAGATAAGCAACTGTTCTTATCACTGTCAGCAACTAAGCCTTTAACCTTTGTACTCCATGATGAACGCTTACTTTTTGGATGCTTTTTATGCTCTTTTAGCTTCCATGAATGGACGGCTGCTTCAACCCTATTGGCTATTTCCAGAGTACGATGTTCCGATGACAAATCTAGGCAGTCAAGGAGACATTCTGGAGAGAACTTCTCTGTGGTTAAGTAACTGTAGATGGTTTCACCTAAACAGTCTTTTGCATTCTGCATTAATATTAGATTGAAGGAAAAAGAAGATCAATTCTTGCACCACATACATGTAAAGAACAATTCTTGTACTGATACTATATTTACATATCATTTCTACACATGCTGAATAAGATTGACAATATCCCACGTTGGGATGCTAAACGGGTTGTGTTTGCGAGTTCAACCTGACCGCGAAAATTTTGGACGAACCCGAACCCGAAAATCGTGTCATACATATGAACCCGAACACGACCTGAAATATTTGTGTTGACACGAACATGACACGTTTAACCCGATTGTTTTTAACTTTATACTTTTTACACAAATTAATATATTAAAATTAAAATTCACTAAGAAAAACAGAACTGTATATAATACAATTATATTATATTATATTATATTATATACATATTAAAAATCAAACTGAATGAACAGTTAACAGATTTAATGGTTTTTCTCCATGCCACAAAATCTTATGTAAATTTCGCTTTTTAAGTTATAATTACGACAGAAAATACACATCCAGATTAATTTATAATATAAAACATATTGTAAAAAATATAATATAATATAAATGGGTTAAACGGGTCAACCCGCCAACCCGACCCATTTAGCTAAACGGGTCCGCAGGTTCAACCTGAAACTGTTTAGACTAAACCCAAACCCGTGAATTTCGTGTTAGGTTCGTGTCGTGTTTTCGGGTTGTGTCAGAAATTCACACCCCTAATCCCAAACAGACATCATATATATGCATGTATGTACCTACGTTCTCAATAATTTATCCATAATAACAATCACTTTAAATATAGAAACTAGTTAGATCAACGTGCCTAATATTTCATTAAAAGGAACATTCCGGGAAACAATCAACGGCTTTAAAACAATACCTTGGGCAATGTTTCCATATAAGCACTTGGAATCTCCATTTCAGCAAGAGCATTGTTATTTATCGCTAAGGCTGCCTTAAGTATCTGATTCGTGCAGTCCCTACACTGCTGCAACTTCTTTCTAGAATCTTCCGATAACCCGTTTGGCGGAACCTTAGGATAAGGTAACCACCACTTTTCTTCCTGCCTAACTGAAGGCCTAGCTGCCTGAGTATTTGAACAATACGCGTCACAACTCTCACCCTGAGATAAAACTATCCCCCGATCAACGTAACAGAACTCCTTATTGCAAAACCCGTCTAGCATACCGATTAACATAGCATCGATCTTTTTTAAAGCAGGGAGATTCATATGCAGATCTGACCTTAGATGTGGGACCATAACTTCATATGTTCCTCCGCCAAGAAACTGTTGTATGGTTGGTACAAGATCTACAATGGAATCACTTACTGATAAAAGCCATTCCATTTCCCTTCGCCACATTACCTTCTTTTGCAATGCCAGTGGCTCCAATCTCCACAATTCTCCAAACACAGAGGCTATCACAAATAGATTCCAATCAGAAAAAGAAAGTACAGCCAAAGGTGCATACACATTTGACTAATTGACTAAATTAGAATTGGATATTCACTGACCAGACAGATTTGTTATGGCATTGGAGATTGCTAGGGCTGTACAAACTCCTTTGCCCCCTCCAGACATGTCTTCCCCAAGAAGTAGCTTAGCAAACCGCTCCTTCATCATGTCGATCTCTGCAAACGCATGACAAAATGAACACAACATTAGGTCTAATACAAGAACACAAATTTGTTTTCTAGTCTAGCCATGCCATACATACCCCTCTTCACTTCTTAAACTAATGTACGTATGCAACAAACATGTATGCGTGCCCGCAGATAAACACAAACAAGACTTATGCATTCATGTGTCTTCACTCTTCAATTTGATTTCCCCTAAAAGCACAGGCAGGCAACACCCTTATTTGTTTCCATAGTGTTAAAAAGTCAATAATCCTGACTTAGTGTATTCAGTCACTTAGTTAATGAGTTAAGTTTGTTAGGAGTAGTTAATCCTCTACTAGTGTGAATATTTAGTCATTTCAAATGTGGTTTTTGATTGATTATGTCTATTGTTTCGAATACATATTCTCTAATTAATATATGTTCATTTGTGTTCGTCCATATTCGTTTGTGTATGTATATGGAACATAAACAAATTCTTTTCTTTGACAAACAAACACAAACAAATTCTTTTCCTAAACAAACAAAAACGTACAAGAATTTCCTTCCGTTATATGCCAGTAAACCGTCATTTGTCCGATAAAATCTTAACGAACGAACACGAACAAGTTTTCTTTCGGTTCGGTTCGTTTACAACCCTACTCATTTGTACTCAAATCATTAAGAGAAATACATTTCACTTTCCTATAACATACAAAAAAGATGCACTATAATCAAATACAGAAAGCTATAAACACAAACCGGATATATCAGCATTAGGTTGTTTTCCACACTGCTTGACCTGCTTCTCTTCCCAAACCATTACATCATCCTTCCCGCCAAACGGCGGGAACGACGAAAACACGGAATCGGTGACGGAAACTGTACGGAAACCGCCGTACGGAGACGACGTCAACAAACCGGAAGCAGCTCCGTGATTGTACCGACGACCGGAAAAACTACTCGAACTTTCCGATTCGCTGACGTCAGCACTGAGACTGTAACTCTCATCGCAACACCTCTCACTGCTACTACACCTCGAGTTATTGCTGTAGGTTTCTTCTCTCAATGAAGATCGACTCTCAGCCATATCATATGTTCCAATTTGAAGGATTGCTCGCTAAATCGGTCAGAAAATGTAGTCGGAGCTCATTTTTTCGTAAGATTTGAGATTAGTGGATTCCGGACACCTTACAGATTGTCAGATTACAGATCTCCGGTGACGGTGGCGACGGTTGCAGTGGTGGTGGTGGTGGTGGTGGTGGTGGTGAAAGGGGGAAGAAGATGATCCGAAACTGTTAAAAGCAGAATGAATGTGTGGAAGTGAAGAGAACACACGTTACACATGTTACAGTCAGAATTACTGTTGTAAATATCTTCGGATCGTACCCATGGGTTTTGTGTAATGACATAATAGACCTTTTCGTTTACATTTTACGAAGAATAGGATTGTCTGGAATCTTAAAATAAGTTGTTCCGGACTATAAGGTTTTTTTCTCTGACACTACAATTAAAGGGTCCAACTCGTGTTTTTATGGTATAAACCGTATTTGGGAGCTGACCCAAATTCGACCATAGTGCGCCAACCTAGCAGTCTAGTTGGTGGTCTAGCTCAAAGAGCCTAACAAGTGAAAGAAATTGTAGGAGCGGTTGTTGGATGTAAGTAGGTGAGATTGAGAGCATAGGGTTATGAAGATTGTTTAGAATGTTGATTGTTCTTTTTCCCATCTCGATCTATAGTTTATTTTTATCCCCTCTTATTTATGATTTGTTTTGAATTCTCAATGTAATCTTTTCATTAATAATAAAGCTATAATAGCTTACTTTCCAATAGATTATCTCTTGTTGTGTCAATATGAGTTTACAACATTAGTGAGTTCATTGATCCTTAGCATTGATGGCTATGTATGATGATTTGCAATTGATTTTCCGTTATCAGGCATCGTTGAGTCCTAAAAGTTCAACGTTTTAGGTATTATGATGATATGATAGACGCTGCTTAATGAGATCTACACACAGTTGGCTTTTCAATTTCCGATCCCCCCCCCCAATCGAGCTTCGTGACTTACCTGACAATTTATTGTCACCTTTGCTGAAAGGTATTTTGATTATTATGCAAGTTATGGCATTGATTGCTTTCCATATGTGTCCGATTATTTCTCTTACGAGGCAATGATTTGGTTTCATTCGCTGCAATGTCACTCCCAATTTACAGAATGATCTGATTTCACGAACTCACTTGTAGATCAATTCCATTCTCCGACCTACATTCATATTGTCAAGAGCGTTTCTTGTTATAAGGCTAGCCCGATAACTCTTCGACGGCTGAAACTTTTCTTTGAGTGAGTTTCCTTTTCTAACGTGTGTATCCTTAGAGTTTGTCAACTTTTAAATCAACTTCTTCCAAGTATCTTTGAAGGGTGCATACTAGGCTTTGCCCGCGCTTTACCTTTCTCGTATAGTTAATAGGATATCTACAGGGCCCGTGAGTTAGTGACAACGAGTTCCCACGGTCATAAAACAATCACATCAGTTTCATGTGTAGATTCTTCTTTAGTCCTTTGCAATTATGTGATGTATCCATAAAACTACATATTTGTGAAATTTGTTTGTCTATATTCACGAGGGCCGGCTCAACCATTTTGATGGCCTAAGGCAAAGTAAAAACTCGAGGCCTTTTTCCTATTAGATAAATAGTAACTAGCGAGTCTTCCAGCCCCCCCCCCCCATCTCTCTCTCTCTCTCTCTCTCTCTCTCTCTGTTAGCGGCATTACATACAAAGATTTCTTTCCCCGTGTTTTGTAAATAGCAATTGCCGCCTGATGAAAGATAACCCTACGGTCTACTTAGCTACTCCATATGTAGATAAAAAATATCATTCTCCATTGCAGCTCAGCCCAAATATCCTATATAGTATTTTTGAGTTAATAGCCAAAATGGTCCCTGAGGTTTGCTCACTTTTGCCACTTTAGTCCAAAATCCAAAATTTTTAAATCTGAGTCCTTGAGGTTTGCATTTTATTGCCATTTTGGTCCAAATCTCAAATCAGGTCAGATTTCTAAAAAAACCTGGTTTTTGTCCTTTTCCTCAGGGGCATTTTGGTCATTATACGTTTATTATAACTAATTATTAATTGCGCACACACACACACACACACACACTCTCTCTCTCAATCATTATATGTACAGACACAAGTTCTCACACAAACTAATTATTATTATAACTAATTATTAATTGCGCGCACACACACACACACACTCTCTCTCAATCATTATATGTACAGACACAAGTTCTCACCCTTAAACATCACCCACCACCACCATAATCCGCCGCCACCGTAATCCGCCGCCACAACTCTCTCTCTCTCCCTCTCTCTATCTCTCACACATACACACTCTTATAGCCACCATAATCCGCCACTGCCACCATTACCACCAATCATCCCCGGTAGATCTGAACAATTCTAGAGAGATCCGTGATTGGAAACCCTAGTCGTCGCTAAGTGTCGTCGGAACACAGGAATGATGGTGGTTAACCTTGGCAACTTCGAGTTTAGATCCAGTTCAAGTTAGGAGCGGCTAGGGCTCTGGTTTGCACTACGACTAGGGTTAGCTGTTTGCAGGTTTCGAATGGGTTGTGTATACGGCGGGTTATGCGACTGGGATTTGGTTTGCACGACTACTGGTTTATGCGACTGGGTTCTGGTTGCACGGCGACGGCTAGGGTTAGCCGTTTGTTGTGGAGTGGTGTTTGTGGTTTAACCTTCTGGTTTTCTTCGACCTGTACTTCCGCTGGGTGAGAGAAGAGAGAGATAGAGGGTTGTTTAGAGAGAGAGAGAGAGAAGAGAGAGAGGGGTGGTGGTTTAGTGGTGGTGCGGTGGGGATGGTAGTGGTGTAGTGGTGGTGCGGTGGGGATGGTGGTGGTGTAGTGGTGGTGTTAATGGAGGGGAAAGGAGGGCAGAGTTTATAGAGGGAGAGAGAACAGGGTTTATAGACAAATGACCAAAATGCCCATGAGGAAAAGGACAAAAACCAGGTTTTTTTTAGAAATCTGACCTGATTTGAGATTTGGACCAAAATGGCAATAAAATGCAAACCTCAGGGACCCAGATTTAAAAATTTTGGATTTTGGACTAAAGTGGCAAAAGTGAGCAAACCTCAGGGACCATTTTAGCTATTAACTCAGTATATTTTTTACAACAATATCATTCTCCATTAGAGCCTAGCCCAAATATATCCTATATAGTATTTTTTTTTTTAATCTAGAAGCCCTAAAGAATTGGAGGCCTAAAGATCAAGCCTCAAAATACTTGGGTTTGGGTCAGCCCTGATATTCACTTGCAACCCCAGAGTTAGAGTTACTCATATCGTTTTCTAAAAATATTCAGAATCAGTGACACTTGAATACCAAATACCTAATTAACACATACAAATGGGTGTCACTGTCAGATATTATCATACTAACTAGTTTCTTTTACGTCGTGCCTTTCGGCGAAAACAAGCAAATAATAATGTAAAACAAAGGTGATTTGAAAATAAAGCATGTTGTTTCGAAAGCCAAGCCGTTAAAACGGTTTATTTTATCATTGTACCATTTTATGATACAAAATAAATATTTTATTTTGAGTACAAATTCGTTTATAACAAAACTTATAACGGAATGTCGAGAGAAAAAATTAAGCACAACTATGTACTTAAGTTTTTAGAAAAAAGTTATACACGTCAATTATTAAAAAAGTATCAAATTATTTGATAAATTAATATATGTTCTAAAAAAGGAAAAAAATTATTAAAAAATGGTAAAGGGAATATATGGTTTTAAAAAAGGAAAAAAATTAATAATATGCTATTAAATTAAAAGTATATATAATAACAAACTATTATAATATATTAAATAAAACATAATAAAAAAACTATATATTATTTTAAAAATAAAATTACTATTTATCGTCCTCTATTAATTATATATATAATATATAATTCTATAATTTAAAAAAATATTTAGCATACTAATTCTATAATTTAAAAAAAAAAATGTACCACGTATTGTTAATTGTATCCAAGGTTCTAATCTCTAGCGGATGGTTTTCTAAACTTTTTGTTCCAAATTTCCAATGGAATTTTAAGCATGTTTAAAGTTGGTGGTTTTCTTTCCCAACTCAGATCGATTTATAAACCAAACTAATCGATGATTGACCATTGACCTGATTAGAGAGTTGCACAGACTTTTAGATATATAAAAGAGTAAATTACGTTTTTGACCCCTGTGGTTATATCAATTTTACTATATTAGCCAAAATAAGAATTTTTAACATATTTGTCTTCATGATCTCAATAACTAACCATTTTGACCCCTAAGTCTAACCAAACCCCCAACTCTGGTTAACTAATTCACACATGACTTACACGTGATGTCTAAAAATGTAATTTCCCCTCCCCCATTTATAATCCTTTTTCGATTGTTTTATTAATGCAGCGATCTCAGTCTTAACTACCTCAATGGAACTATACCATCAGAATGGGCTACTATGCGCTTGAACACCCTGTATTATATCACCCTCTTTGGCAATTTGTTTCCTGCAAAATAAATATTTCACCATGATCCATGATAACTTATCATAATTCAATATTGTTTCTTGTAACATATATGTTAAATTCTCATTAAGTATATATACAGCTTACTCGTAGGAAACCGGTTATCTGGGCCTTTTCCAATAGCTCTCACCAAAATGACCACCCTTCGATACTTGTAAGCCACATAACCGCAACTTTAGTTGTTATGATACACAAATAAATATTAATAAAGTAGAATTATAAATAGGGTCATGCTAATTACACACGCCCAAAATAATTTTCACACCCCTAAGCGCCGCGTTATGGCCAAAGCGGGGCGCTTAGGGCGACAAAAGTTGATACGAGGTTTCGAATGACTGACTGACTGACAGACATAAAGGTGATACGAGGTTTCAGTCGCCCCGTGAACCCTAAGCGCCGCGCTTTGGCCATAGCGCGACGCTTCGACCCCAAATGCTGCCTTTAAATCCCTGGACAGACTCGACATTCATAATTCGGATTGTTTTTTGTCGATCTTCTTTGCTCTATTAGTTACATGTTTTGAAAAAACGATGTCGTGGTTAAGTAATTATCTTTTCGGTCAATATTATGACGAGTCAGTTGTTCCTGATTCTTACGAGGGGACCGCTATTTCTGACTCGTTTGAGAAACCGGTGTCGTCCAACTTGAGGGAGACAGAGGTTGTATCTGGCATTCATTATCGTGATAACACGGTGCAGCTGGATTTGAATACCCCTGTGGAGGACCCTTACGCACAACAAGGTTATTCGAATTTCGGTTACGGTGGCGACTATAGCTTTGTACAGCAGGAGTGTTATCCAAACGACAGTTACGGTTGTCAACAGAGCTTACAAGGTTATTCGAATTTCGGTTACAGTGGCGAGCAAAGCTTTGTACAGCAGGAGTGTTATCCAAACCAGAGTTACGGTTGTGAACAGAGCTTTGAACATCAAGTCTATTCGAACCTCGGTGACGATGGTGAGCCGGAGGATGTGTCTGTTGACGAGGAAGGTTGTTACCCGGTTACATTTTCGTTTGATACAACGCAGACCTTTTCGTCACGTAAAGAGTTGGTGCGTTGGGTACAAGACACGGCAAAAGACAATGGTTACCTCATTGTGACTAAGAGGTCGAATAAAAGAGGAGAGAATTACAAGATTTGGTTTCAATGTACTTTTGGTGGGGAGCATAAGAGTATAGCTACACAGAGGAAAACGGGTAGCAAGAAAATAGGCTGCCCGTTCGAGATGATCGGGTTTTCGGAATCATCCGGCAGTGTTTGGAGGATCGAGGTGACGAAGGCGAAGCATAACCACACTCCTATTGAAAACTTCGAGGGTCACGTGTATGCGAGAAGGCTTTCTTCGGAGGACAAAAAACTGGTTAAGGAGTTGGCAGAGCAAGATATTCTCAACCAAAGTATCTGGCGAACGCTGACAAAAAACAATCCGGCTAGAAAGCTTATTCCGAAAGATATACACAACGCTGTTCAGAAGATCAACGCCGAAAAAAATGTCGGTAAGTCTCCGATGCAAAAAATTGAAAACATTCTTATCGAAAAAAATTACACTTATTACATGCGCACGAATGAGATATCGAACGAAGTTGAAGACGTCTTCTTTGTTCACGAAAAATCATTCACTATGTGGTGTGCCTTCCCGCATGTGCTATTGATTGACGCCACGTACAAAACCAACATGTACAACCTGCCATTTGTTCAGGTCGTAGGCATGACGTCGACAAACAAATCGTTTACGGCTGCTTGTGCGGTAATTTCCGCTGAGAAGTCAGAGAACTACCTATGGGTGTTGCAGAGGATCAAGTCTATGCTGGTAGGATGTATGGAACCGCGCGTGATTTTAACAGACAAGGATTTTGCGCTAATGAACGCGTGTGAACAAGTTTTTCCAAAAGCGCATAAGTATCTTTGTCGGTTCCATATTCAACAAAATATTAATAAGAACAGCAAGAAGAAATTCTCTGACAAGGAGTGGAAAGAATTCGTACGTACATTTTGGACATTGTGCGAGTCTACGACCGAGGAAATATACAGGTATAACTTGGAAAACCTTGAAGCACAGCTGAAAGAAGCTGACCGTGAACGTGAGTATTTCTTACATAATTATGTTCAAATTTTATATAATAACAAAAACTGACTATTTACGTTTTTTAATTTTATAGGTTTTTTATTATTTGAAGAAATCCTGGTTGGATCCGTAATGTGAAAAGTTTGTATCTTGCTGGATTAACCAAACTATCAACTTTCACCAAACTACGACCAACAGGGTTGAGGGCATGCATGCAACATTAAAAAGTCACTTTCCAAGTCATCGCAACACACTGGATAAACTTGTACTGTATGTTGATCATGTTGTTGATAGACAATACGCCGAGATTAGAAGTAGCTTTGAAACAAGCCTCCGAAAAGTGATGACGCACCACAAGAATCAGCCTATGCTTGCATATATTCTCAGAAAGGTTTCAATATATGCGATTGAGCTTTTGAGTATGAAACTAAAACGTAAGGAAGACGGGTTGAGAGCCTACGGTGCAAGCTGTGGTTGCCAACTTTTTACCAGCTGTGGTTTGCCATGTGCCTGTCGTATGGAAAAGTTGGAAAATAAAGGTAATTAATATTTTTGACCTTTCTCGTTAGGATTTTGCCACATAATTTGTTTCATCCACAGGTCAGCAAATCCGGATCACACACATAGACGTGTTTTGGAAGAAGCTTGACTTCAAGCCTGCAAGGAATAACATAGAGGATATCGATGTAGACGCGGAATTTGAAAAATTGAAAAAACAGATCGATCCAACACCCCCTCAAGTGAAAAGGAGCTTCTTTGAAAAGTTTCAGCAAATCCTCAATCCAGGGAACAATAACAAAAAACCTCCTGCTGTTCTGAAGAAAACTCGTGGTCGCCCAACATTGAAAACGCAGGAAGAAAGAAAGGTTGAAACCGCTAGAAAAAGCTCTTGCATTCCGTCAGAAGAAACTTGGGTCGAGGCCTCAGACGATCTTCCCCGTCACAGCTCGTACATATCAGCCAAAGATTCTAGAAGAGAAAAGAATACCAAACCGCTCAACCTACACCCTGATTTCCCGATGATCAAGCTCGGTCCAAATACGGATATAGCGATCCGCAACTACGCATCTCAGATTCCCAAAGTGATCCATCCATACATCGTTAGAATAAAGGACGTGAAACCAGATGGTCATTGTGGGTTTCGATCGGTGGCTGTTGGGTTAGGAGTGAAACAAAATTCATATTTGATGATCCGGGAACAACTTCTAAAGGAGTTACGTATGAACGAATCGCTTTGGAGGCAGGTTTTCGATCCGGAAAACATAGGACATTATGATGCGCTGGTTACACGGATCGATTTCAAGGGGGTGGGACGAGCAGGTATCAAAAATTACATGACGATGCCTGAGACGGGGTTTCTTATTGCCCAACGATACGGTGTGATTGTTCACACCTTCGACATTCGTAGGAGCGATACAATTTTCCCTCTGCTGGGCGGGCCAAACGAAGCTGAGGAACCTCACTTGGTAGTTGCGGTTGTGTTCGTCGACAAAGGGCATTTCATACATGTAGAGCTTGGAGGTTGTTATCCAATGCCTCCCCCAAACCTACTCTGGACAGCGAACAGAACAGAGCGCGCAGCAGCCTGGCATACATTATACAGGGATCAGATCAACGCGTACGAAATGCTTACGTATCGTGCCCCTGACCTTAATGTAACCCCATATGTTCACGATGTATCTTAAATGTGTTTAATAATAATCACGTTTGTGTTTGTTCAATATACGCGTTACATCACGTTAAAAACCGAATGTCACCGACACGACCCAATCAGATTCAATACGCACTTGTACGACCCGAAATGACAATATACATCATAATACTACAATTAATGAAAAAATACGTCATGTTCATGTACGGTAGGCGGCTGATACACATAACACTTCTCACAGGAGTACTTCTACTTTCAAACCTAAATGATACGAGATAACGGAATAAGACATCACACGTAACCGATTTGATCCGGAACTTGCAATATAGTCCATATATATTAGAAAATGATGTATAATGGAAAAAATGGAAAATTTAGACTATTTATCGACGCGTTTGTGAATTAAAAACAATTTTAAAAAATTTAAAAAATGCCCAAAGCGCCCCGCTATGGTCAAAACGCTGCGTTTTGGACCCAAAGCGACGCGCTATGGCCATAGCGGGGCGCTTCGGACCCTCGTTATACACTGAAGCGGGGCAACTTCTCCCCCACTTCACCCAAAAACAAAAAACACACACCAAAGGGGAGATCTCACACAGTCGACAATTTTCGGAGATTTTCGAGGTTTTCAACCGCTAAAAGGTGCGATCTCAAACCCTTAATCGTTTCTTTACAATATACATGTTGATTGTTGTGTTGGTTGTTTGGTAAGATCGAATGTTGCTGGATCTGTTCTTCAGAATGAAGAACCAAAGCGCCGCGCCGAGGCCAAAGCGGGGCGCTTTTGTTCATGTTTATTTTTTTTTGTTATTTGTTTAATTATTATTAATCGTTTAATATTATTTGTTTATTAATATTTGTTTAATTATTATTATTATTTTTTAATATTTGTTTAATATTATTAATTATTATTATTTGTTTTTTAATATTTGTTTAATATTATTATTTATTTAATATTATTATTTGTTTATTTAATATTATTTGTTTAATATTATTTCTTTAATTATTATTATTTGTTTAATTGATTATTATTTGTTTAATTATTATTATTTATTTAATTATTATTATTTGTTTAATTATTATTAATTGTTTAATATTATTTGTTTAATTATTATTATTTGTTTAATTATTATTATTTGTTTAATTATTATTAATTGTTTATTAATATTTGTTTAATATTATTATTAATTTAATATTATTATTTGTTTAATTATTATTAATTGTTTAATATTATTTGTTTATTAATATTTGTTAATTATTATTATTTGTTTTTTAATATTTGTTTAATATTATTAATTATTAATATTTGTTTAATTATTATTATTTGTTTTTTAGTATTTTTTTAATATTATTATTTATTTAATATTATTATTTGTTTATTTAATATTATTTGTTTAATATTATTTCTTTAATTATTATTATTTGTTTAATTGATTATTATTTGTTTAATTATTATTATTTGTTTAATTATTATTATTTGTTTAATTATTATTAATTGTTAATATTATTATTTATTTAATATTATTATTTGTTTATTTAATATTATTTGTTTAATATTATTATTTTTTTAATTATTATTAATTGTTTAATATTATTTGTTTAATTAATATTATTATTTGATCAACGTGCAGGGATGGATTTATCCGATGAGAAGATTGAGCATATGGAGGCTGAGGGAGAGGTGGGGGACGAGGAGGAGCCGGCATGTCCGTACCTGCAGTTTCCGATGGGGTCACGGGCGAGGGGGAGATGCGCTAGGTTGCGCACCATAGAGATTGGGGAGCATGTAGGCATAGACTGGGAGCTGCTGACTACCCTGGGAGAAGTCGAGCGGGCGCGTGAGATAGTTGGGCTAGATACTCCTTGGTCGCGCCTATTTGAGTTAGCGATGGAGGACTCGTACCCTGAGCTTACGGTCGAGTTTTGCTCTACGTTTACATACGCGCCGCATCCGGCGGATTACGTGGAGGACCCTGATTTTCAGTCCACGAGGTTACATTCCGTCTCGCCGGTCAGCAGTTTGAGATGAGTGTGCGGGAGTTTGCTATCCACACAGGTTTGTACACTGAGCCTGAGCTTGATACTGATTTATATACGCAGGCGGTTACGATGATGGACAGGCAGACGCTTATCAGTTTCTGGAGGGTCATTTCCAGGGCTCCCTTTGGGAAATCCTGGCAAAAGGCCACCACCATTAGAGACCCCTTGCACCGATACCTGCACCATGTTATCGCGTCGACTATCGTGCCGCGGGGTTCCAACAAGAAGAAGGTCAACCTCAGTGACCTTTTCTTTCTATACTGCCTACTACGCCGCCAGCCCTGCGATCTAGCAGCCAGCCTGGCAGATTACTTTTCTACTGCATACCACCGGCAGCTCCGCGGGTTTCTTCACACTGGCTCATTTATCACCGCCATTGCACGCTCGCTAGGGATCGTGCCCGAGCATGATCCGCTGCTGTCCGATCCGGTCCCGTCATCCAGGTTGGGCCGCGCGTCAGTATCCGCTATGCAGATCACCCGTACCTTTGATGTCGGTCTGAGGTTCAGGGGTGCTGACGGGCTGATTTGGCAGCCGGAGGTGTTGTCGGAGGTCATCCCGGTTGTTATTGAGGTGAGGCCTGGAGTGTTAGCCTCTCCTGATGTTCAGCGGGCCGCTCGGCGGGCTCAGCTACAGGCTCTGGGCATCGATCAGCCTGAGGCTCAGCCTCAGGCTCAGGCTTAGGAGGATCCGGCGCAGGAGGAGCGGGTCGATGAGGTCCCGGTACCACCAGTTCAGCCAGCTCCTGAGCCGCCACAGTACCCGCAGCACGTTTACGCTGACCTGCCTCCGGCAGCGCGTGAGGTGGCTCCGGACTTCGACCGGCGCCTCAGACGTCAGGGCGCACGCATTGACTGGATCGTCTAGACGCTCGTTGATCTACGAGAGCTCGCTGCGTTGCCTCCACTTCCCCTCCCACCGTCCCCACCGCACGAGGATTAGTACATTACTTTGTTTGTTTAGTGTTTTGTTATGTATTATGTACTTAGTTGTACCTTTTTGTTGTGTATTGTATGTACAAACTGATATATATATATATATATATATATATATATATATATATATTGCAGTTAATCTTCTATTTACATCACGTTGGTTCTGGATTGTTTACGTTTAATTCATATGGCTTTCTGTACATTTTATTTAACGTGTTCGTTTTAATTTAACAAAATAAACAACGTTAAGAACTTATATTATACACATTCTATAAAAATAATGATGTAATGACGTAATTATAAAACAACGTTAATTTAACAAAATAAACAACGTTTTAATTCAAAAAGGCAACATTCAATCATTCAAAAACAAATTCCCATTCACAACGGCAAGTCTCACATAAAAATAAACAACGTTAATTTAACAAAATAAACAACGTTTTAATTCAAAAAGGCAACATTCAATCATTCAAAAACAAATTCCCATTCACAACGGCAACTCTCATATAAATATTTTTTCCTCCAAAAATCCCTACCAAACTAATTCAACCAAAAATCCCTACCAAACTAACCCACATCAACCCCAAATCAACCCCAACCAATCTGTTTAAAAAAACATCCAAAGCGCCTCGCTATGGCCAAAGTGGGGCGCTTTGGCTTGGTCAACACACAAGGACTGACTTCTGTCAGTCCTTGTCTGTTGACCAAAGCCAAAGCGCCCCGCTTTGGCCATAGCTCACTTTGGATATGCAAAAAGACAACAGCCGTGTGCGAATAGACCAAGCCTTATAAATATGATGTAGGTTAACTTGATTTAACTGTGATATGCTTAATTTTTTTGTAGGAGCATTAATGGAAACCACTTTTCAGGCCCCATACCTGAAGTGATTGCAAACATGAAAAATTTGCAGCTGTCAGTCCTTGTCTGTTGACCAAAGCTAAAGCGCCCCGCTTTGGCCATAGCGAGGCGCTTTGGATGTGCAAAAAGACAACAGCCGTGTGCGAATAGACCAAGCCTTATAAATATGATGTAGGTTAACTTGATTTAACTGTGACATGCTTAATTTTTTTTGTAGGAGCATTAATGGAAACCGCTTTTCAGGCCCCATACCTGAAGAGATTGCAAACATGAAAAATTTGCAGAGGCTGTACTAATTTTTTTTCTTTTAACCTCTATATTTATTCTTTAACAACCCCCTAGGAAAAGTAATAGATTAAACTTGTAAATGTTTTATTTATAAATGGTTACACGAAGAAGATGGTCATCTGAAATTAGGGTTTTATTTATAAAGTCATAAAAGGGGAAGAGGAAATTACATTTTTAGACATCATTTGCGAATTAATTAACCAGAGTTGGGGGTTTGGTTAGACTTAAGGGCCAAAATAGTTAGTTATAGAGACCATGAGGGCAGATATGTTAAAAATTCTTATTTTGAGCTAATAATGTAAAAGTAATATAACCACAGGGGCCCAAAACGTAATTTACTCTATATAAAAACAATCAACTTTCAACAATTTATATATACTCGAGTTAACTCTCATTTTATTCCTTATGGTTTGTTCACTTTTGTCATTTCAAACCAATTTTCAAAAAATGTACCAGTAGTTTCCTCCCTGACATACTGGAAACATGACACTTCAATCAAAAAATTAAAACACAGTTAAGTCAGACATGTTAAATGAAGGGTATTATTGTCTATTCAAATCGGAGGGTGAAAGTTTATGGAAAAAGGTTATAGAAGCTATCCATAGTAGTCGTGTGGGTTGGGAGTGTATCCCATTCAAAAATTCTGCTAGCGGGACTTGGAGGAACATTGCGAGGATCTTCGTCAAAGTTAAAGTCAACAACGAGCCAATTTGTAACTGTATCAAAGGCCATCTTGGAAAAGGTGATGATATTGCTTTTTGGTTGGACCCTTGGGTAGTAAATGAGCCGCTCAAAAACAAGTTTCCGGCTCTTTTCTCGATGGAATCCTCGAAGAAGTGTAAGGTGAAAGACAGGTTAGGGCATGGCTCGGGTCAGGTTTTCACATGGAGCTAGCTGGAAGGATCAGTTGAACTCGTCGGTCTTGCCAACAGAGTTGCAGCAGTTATGTGACATTATTTCTGCGGTTTCTCTCGGTCCCGAACTGGATAAGTGGGTCTGGATTGACGGTTCTTCCGGGGAGTTCACTGTGGAAACGGTTAGAAGGCTTCTTTCTATGGGTCAGGTCCCAAGCGATAGATATGTTTTCAATTGGTGTAAATGGGTCCCGAAGAAATGTAATATTTGTCACACCCCCAAAATCCACCCGCGGAGTACCACCGCTTGGAGGCGTGACATGACCAGGATCAAGCCATCAATCATATCAAACATCGCATTTAATAATAAAAGTAATTAAGGTAGTTCATCATGACATGATTGATGTTTCAAAACCAAACATTGTTTAAGTAGCGGAAGCATAGTAGTGTAAACTCCAAAATAGATATAAGTTCAAATATCGTTCATGATCCATATCCCACAACGACCTGCTCCTCCCTGTGCAAGCTCCATAATGTACCTAAGGTCCTGCAAGGCATGCAGCAAAAAGTCAACAACTAGTTGAGCGAGTTCACAGAAAGTAAGTTCTTAATAATCATGCGTAAGTTCATCTAATAAGGCTTCCCAAGCAAGAATATTCTATTGGTGAGGGATTCTCACGTTTATCCTTTATAACGGGGCTTCCCATTATGGTACTTACTAGACTAGTGCAACCATGTGTTCTTCTTAAACCGAGAACAGGAATACGTACAGGGTCACGCAGGATTTACGTGACGTGCCCTTCCCCGAGGACAGTGGTACGCGTGGGGGCTACGCAGGATTTACGCAGCGTGTCCTTCTGACCCGGAAGACAGTAGAAGGTATTGGGTTACGCAGGATTTACGTAACGTGTCCTCCCGACCCGGGAGACAATTGGCAATTACTGGGTTACGCAGGATTTACGTAACGTGTCCTGACTATCCTGAGGACGATGGTCTATAGTCTAGTGATTGCGTAAGTACGAGTAATCATTCCATATCAAATCATTCCAACCCAATTCCCACCCGGGAATCCCATGCCTTGGCTGTGTGAACTCACCTTGGTTTGCTCGGCAGATACACAAAGAGTACAGGTAGCAAGTAAATGGTCAACCACGTCCTATCACGGTTATATACAAGTCAGGTTTTGACTTCACGTAATGCACGTATAAAACATACGAGTTAACATGTTTCGAGCACTTATAGAGCATGGTAACACTTAGCAGTCAAGAGCATAACTTGTGCGTTCTAATCTCGGCCCAACATAACCCGGCCCAATTATATACCACTTATTAAACTTGTGCGATCCAATGTCTAAGCCCAAAAGACAATCAGCCCAATTACATACTACCAAATAACATATCGGCCCAACCAGATAAACAGTCCAATAACATACAGTCATAAGTCCAAATTATTTGGCCCAACAGATTGGGCTCGTGACAGGCAGGGTCCAATACAGTGTACATGCATAACCGGTCTCGAGTCGCAACCAGCGATCTCGAGTCGTAACAGGGGGTTACGAGTCGCAATGAGAGGTTTCGAGTCGCAAGGGATGGTCTCGGCTCGTCATGGTCTGGTTACGAGTCGCAACGGGACTCGCAACCGTGGTTTCGGTTCATGCTGTTGTGGTCTCGAGTCGGGATCATGAGGTCTCGACTCGCAATCTGTGTCGCAACCAAGTGTAACAGTTTTCCTGATTTCAAGCAGATCGGTTACAACATTTATGCAAATCAATTATCACTATCAGTTTCCAAATTAACCACCATCAATTAACAGTTTCTCTTTCAAGCAATTATCGATCAAACAGGATTTCTAGTACTAAATCCGTATGAACAACAACATGAACAACACTTAAACAATTCATCAAGAACCATACAACATTCATACCAATCATCTAGCCATTCTATCAACCGGTTTTTATATAAACAAACATCCAAATCCTGTGAACTAGTACCCGATTATCACATCATCAACAACCATAAAATTAATACATGAAAGCCGATTTACAAGAACATACATACGTAGATCATATAGTTCGTTAAATCATCAACCCTAATCATTCAAGTCTAAGCATGTAATCGTACAATAAGCAAAACAATACAACACTAACCGAGATGTGGAAATCGGTTGAATGGGTGCCGTCGGGTTTCCAAGCAAAACGAGAGAGAGAGAGCAATTCGCCTAGGGTTTGTGTGTGTGATAATGTGTTTTGTAACAATGAGATTTCTAATCCCCCAACTATGGGTGTTTACACGGTTTAGAGGGGTGGGCCGGCCCTTACATGGGCTGCCCTATTGTTCGTTTACAAGGTGTGGCCCAAAGGGCTTGTGCGACCGGTTAGCCTAGTGCGATGGGTTATAGTGTGTGGTTTGGGCTCGCGTGATCTTCACATAACATACATACACACATAAAGCACATAAACATAACATACCAAGTATTCATTCAATTAATAACGTTCTCGTAAACACGTATCGTTACACAAAGTAAGTCTAAGGTTCGACTTGTCACATTATCCCCAACTAATTGGAAATTTCGTCCTGAAATTTGGTACGCACTCACTGAGGAAGCTAGGTAAACTGTATTGTTCACTGATTTTCCTGGGGTGTCACATCCTCCCCCCGTTGATCTGGAATTTAGTCCCGAAATTCCGAAGTAGTAGCTTCAGCCTCAGTAGTGGTTGCATTGGTTTCGAATAACTGGGGGTACTTTTCTGTCATCCTGTCTTCGCGTTCCTAGGTGTACTCTGGGCCACGTTTGGAGTTCCAACGTACTCGAACAAGAGGGATTCTCTTGCTTTTGAGGACCTTCACATCCCGGTCCGTGATTTCTACTGGTTCCTCGACGAACTGCAACCACTCATCGATAGTGAGTTCTTTGAAAGGAATGATGAGGCTTTCATCTGATAGGCACCTCTTTAGGTTCGACACATGAAAGACATTGTGAACTGCCCCGAGTTCAGCTGGTAGGTTCAACTTGTAGGCTACCTTGCCGATCTTTTCTACGATTTCGAATGGTCCGACGTACCGCGGATTTAGTTTGCCCCGTTTGCCAAAATGAACCACACCCTTCCAGGGTGAGACTTTCAATAATACCCGGTCCCCGACCTGAAATTCCAAAGGTTTTCTACGCTTATCCGCGTAGGCTTTCTGACGGTCGCGTGCTGCCGCCATGCGTTGTCGTATCTGTGCAATCTTTTCTGTGGCGTCCACTACAATCTCTGGACCCGTGATCTGACTATCCCCCACCTCTGCCCAATAGAGAGGTGACCGGCATTTACGCCCGTACAATGCCTCGAATGGAGCGGCTTGAATGCTGGTGTGATAACTATTATTATACGAGAACTCCACCAAAGGGAGGTGCTTTTCCCAGCCGTTGCCGAAATCAATAACGCATGCCCGAAGCATGTCTTCGAGAGTTTGGATCGTACGCTCAGACTGTCCATCCGTCTGAGGATGATATGTTGTGCTCATGTCTAATCGTGAGCCGAAAGATTTATGCATCGCTTGCCATAGCTCTGATGTGAATCATGCATCGCGATCCGAAATGATGGACGTGGGCACTCCGTGCCTCGAAACAACTTCTTTAAGATAGATGTCTGCGAGAGTGGAGAACTTATCCGTTTCCTTTATAGCCAGGAAGTGTGCAGACTTGGTGAGTCGATCCACGATCACCCATATGGTATCATTCCCACGCTGGGATCTGGGTAGGCCTGTAACGAAATCCATGGAAATTTCTTCCCATTTCCACTGAGGTATCTTAGGCTGTTGAAGTAGGCCCGCTGGTTTCTGATATTCGACCTTGACTCTCGCACAGGTCAAGCATTTTCCAACGTACGTAGCGATGTGGGCCTTCATGCTAGGCCACCAATAAGTAGTGCTGATGTCGTGGTACATTTTATCCGACCTTGGATGTACCGAATAGCGAGACTTGTGAGCTTCGTCCATTACAAGTTCGCGTAGACCGCCATAAAGTGGGACCCAAATACGCCCCGTTACATAGTAGGCGCCGTCTGCCTTCTGTTCTAGTCGTTGTCGTGAGCCGCGTAAGGCTTCAGCCTTGACGTTTTCGGGCTTCAATGCTTCTGCCTGAGCATCTCGTATCTGTGCAGGAAGGCTAGACTGAATCGTAAGCTGTGGCGCTCGCACGCGTCGTGGTAAAGTGTCTTTCCGACTGAGGGCGTCAGCCACAACATTGGCTCTGCCTGGATGGTACTTGATAGCGCATTCGTAATCGTTCAGTAACTCGACCCATCGCCGTTGACGCATGTTCAAATCCTTTTGCTTAAGAATATGCTCGAGACTCCTGTGATCGGTGTAAATCGTGCACCTGGTACCGTACAGGTAGTGTCGCCATATCTTAAGCGCGAAAACAACAGCTCCCAGCTCTAAATCGTGCGTCGTGTAGTTCCGTTCATGAATCTTAAGTTAGCGTGAAGCGTAAGCAATAACTTTATCCCGCTGCATCAATACGCAACCCAGACCCTGTATCGATGCGTCACAATATACTACGAAGTCATCTGTGCCCTCTGGCAGAGAGAGGATAGGTGCACTGCAAAGCCTATCCTTTAGGTACTGAAAAGCAGTCTCCTGGGTGTTGCCCCAACTGTAGGTGACACCCTTCTGTGTCAGTAGTGTAAGCGGCTGAGCAATATTTGAAAAGTCTTTAATAAACCGCCTGTAATAACCTGCCAAACCCAAGAATTGGCGTATTTCTGTCGGTGTACGCGGTGCAGGCCAGTTTCTGATCGAATCTACCTTGGATGGATCGACATGGACCCCATCCCTGTTCACCACATGGCCTAAGAAGTGGACTTCACGAAGCCAGAAGTCGCATTTAGAAAGCTTGGCGTACAGCTGTTCCTTCCGAAGGAGTTCCAAAATAAGGCATAAATGCTGCTCGTGTTCCTCCTGACTCTTGGAGTAGATCAGAATGTCGTCGATGAAAACAATGACGAACTTGTCAAGATAGGGTTTGCACACCCTATTCATAAGGTCCATAAATATAGCAGGCGCGTTTGTTAACCCAAATGGCATGACGAGGAACTCGTAGTGACCGTAACGAGTTCTGAATGCGGTTTTAGAGACGTCCTCATCCCGGACTCTCAGCTGATGGTATCCTGACCTTAAGTCTATCTTGGAATAGTAACTCGACCCTTGCAACTGGTCGAATAAGTCGTCGATGCGCGGAAGAGGATAACGGTTCTTCACCGTCACCTTGTTGAGTTCACGGTAGTCGATGCACATTCTGAACGTACCGTCTTTCTTTCTCACGACAAGTACTGGAGCTCCCCAAGGCGAAGAGCTTGGACGTATGAAACCCTTTTCCAAGAGCTCTTGCAGCTGTTTTGACAGTTGTTCCAATTCTGATGGAGCTAAACGATATGGTGCGCGAGCTATGGTTGCTGTCCAGAACTATAGGAATGAGGTCGGTAGGAAACGTCTGACCAGCGAGGATAAGATTACAACCCGGAATTAAGTATAGCTTCTAGACCTTACCATTAACTAATACTACGACACGTTGGGTGTTCAAGGGAGTTGGTGTATGTTTTATCATTCGGCTAACTTCAAGGACATATAATTGGTATTCACACCCGAATCAAACAATATAGTAATATAGAAGTCGACAAGAAGGAACTTACCCATTATTACGTTAAGATCGTCCCTTGCATCACCCTGACCCATCCCGATCACACGGTCATGGGCGTCATTGTTGCCATTGATTCCCCCGTTGCTAACCCCATTGTCGTTCCTGCTTCCCTGGTCGTGGTCCTGATTCTGGTTCCAGTTCAATTGTGGATAGTGTCTCTCATAGTGATCCTTTGTACTATACTGAAAACATTCTCTGAAACTTTGCTGATGCCACTGAGCCTGTGGGGCTTGAGGCTGTTGTTCCTGACCTACAGGACGTGAGTTTCGACAATCCTTAGCTTCATGACCAATCTTAAGACATCTCTGACATCGTTCCTTGCGACACCGTCCACTGTGGTGTCTGTTACAATGGTTACACCATGGGTGAATTCCTCGATATCTTTTCTGCCCATGATTACTAGTAAACTGCTGTCCGGGCCAATGGTAGTCATCTGTCTCTAGCTTCTGCGTCAGAGGCTGGACCAAAATCAATCCCGTGCTCAGGTTTTCATCCCACTTGCGTTTGTTATCTCTAGAAGCACATGCAGTATCAGTCTCAGCACGCTTCGGTAGTTCGTTCTGTTCTACAGCCTGGTCTGTGAGACGATGAGCCAGTCGAGTGGCTTGCTGGATAGTGCCAAGGTTAGCTGTGGTCATAAGACTCTGAATTTTGGGCACTAGACCCTTGAGATACAGTTCGATGCGCTTGGTGGGAGAGTCTACCATAGTAGGACAAAATGTGGCTAACTCGTTTGATCTCCTCGTATAAACTTCAATTTCAGACCCCACCATTTGTAGGTTGAGGAACTCTTCCTCTAGTTTGTGGATGTCTTCTCGACTACAAAACTCTTCCTTAATTAAATCCTTAAACTCGTTCCAGGGAGTGGCGTTAGCAGCTGCCAGCCCTAACATCTGAACCTGTGCTTCCCACCAGGTTAATGCAGCACCTTCGAGTGTCCTAGTAGCAAACTTTACTCTACGAGACTCAGGGCAATCATGCACCTCGAAGTCAGTTTCGAGCCTTACGAACCAATGGAGGAGTCCAACCGCTCCCTCCGTGCCGCTGAAGGTACCTGGACGATAGTCCATAAAATTCTTGAAAGTGCAGACTGGTTGCTGTGTTGGTTGACCTATTGTGTACGAATAGGACAAGGTTTAATTACAAGGGCTAGTTTAGGAGTGTAGGATCTAAAGATCCTAGTGTGTGCTATAACCACAGGATATACCTCCTGCTTGTGCGGCTGCAAGTGCCGCAGAAACTTGAGCTTGAACGAGAGCCTCTAGCTGGGCTTGAGTCATGCTAATTTGTCCAGACATGATCTTCATAGTAAAAGTAACGTAAGTGAAAGTGGTTCGCGAGTAGGGCGATGACAGAAAAGAGTAAGCACGTAGGGATTCTCATGTAATAGTGTCATGTGTATCTAAGCGCAATACGAGCAAAGTTCTACATAGTTCTAGCATACAGGCAATAAACATAAACCATATTACCTAGGATGTCGAGTCTTGCACGTGGAGCGAAGCGTCGTTGTGGATCGTTGAGAGCACTGTTCCGGTTATAGTCTGATTTTAATAAAAACGTTTTCCCATATTAAAACCAAGTTCTCTATAACCAATGGCTCTGATACCAATCTGTCACACCCCCAAAATCCACCCGCGGAGTACCACCGCTTGGAGGCGTGACATGACCAGGATCAAGCCATCAATCATATCAAACATCGCATTTAATAATAAAAGTAATTAAGGTAGTTCATCATGACATGATTGATGTTTCAAAACCAAACATTGTTTAAGTAGCGGAAGCATAGTAGTGTAAACTCCAAAATAGATATAAGTTCAAATATCGTTCATGATCCATATCCCACAACGACCTGCTCCTCCCTGTGCAAGCTCCATAATGTACCTAAGGTCCTGCAAGGCATGCAGCAAAAAGTCAACAACTAGTTGAGCGAGTTCACAGAAAGTAAGTTCTTAATAATCATGCGTAAGTTCATCTAATAAGGCTTCCCAAGCAAGAATATTCTATTGGTGAGGGATTCTCACGTTTATCCTTTATAACGGGGCTTCCCATTATGGTACTTACTAGACTAGTGCAACCATGTGTTCTTCTTAAACCGAGAACAGGAATACGTACAGGGTCACGCAGGATTTACGTGACGTGCCCTTCCCCGAGGACAGTGGTACGCGTGGGGGCTACGCAGGATTTACGCAGCGTGTCCTTCCGACCCGGAAGACAGTAGAAGGTATTGGGTTACGCAGGATTTACGTAACGTGTCCTCCCGACCCGGGAGACAATTGGCAATTACTGGGTTACGCAGGATTTACGTAACGTGTCCTGACTATCCTGAGGACGATGGTCTATAGTCTAGTGATTGCGTAAGTACGAGTAATCATTCCATATCAAATCATTCCAACCCAATTCCCACCCGGGAATCCCATGCCTTGGCTGTGTGAACTCACCTTGGTTTGCTCGGCAGATACACAAAGAGTACAGGTAGCAAGTAAATGGTCAACCACGTCCTATCACGGTTATATACAAGTCAGGTTTTGACTTCACGTAATGCACGTATAAAACATACGAGTTAACATGTTTCGAGCACTTATAGAGCATGGTAACACTTAGCAGTCAAGAGCATAACTTGTGCGTTCTAATCTCGGCCCAACATAACCCGGCCCAATTATATACCACTTATTAAACTTGTGCGATCCAATGTCTAAGCCCAAAAGACAATCAGCCCAATTACATACTACCAAATAACATATCGGCCCAACCAGATAAACAGTCCAATAACATACAGTCATAAGTCCAAATTATTTGGCCCAACAGATTGGGCTCGTGACAGGCAGGGTCCAATACAGTGTACATGCATAACCGGTCTCGAGTCGCAACCAGCGATCTCGAGTCGTAACAGGGGGTTACGAGTCGCAATGAGAGGTTTCGAGTCGCAAGGGATGGTCTCGGCTCGTCATGGTCTGGTTACGAGTCGCAACGGGACTCGCAACCGTGGTTTCGGTTCATGCTGTTGTGGTCTCGAGTCGGGATCATGAGGTCTCGACTCGCAATCTGTGTCGCAACCAAGTGTAACAGTTTTCCTGATTTCAAGCAGATCGGTTACAACATTTATGCAAATCAATTATCACTATCAGTTTCCAAATTAACCACCATCAATTAACAGTTTCTCTTTCAAGCAATTATCGATCAAACAGGATTTCTAGTACTAAATCCGTATGAACAACAACATGAACAACACTTAAACAATTCATCAAGAACCATACAACATTCATACCAATCATCTAGCCATTCTATCAACCGGTTTTTATATAAACAAACATCCAAATCCTGTGAACTAGTACCCGATTATCACATCATCAACAACCATAAAATTAATACATGAAAGCCGATTTACAAGAACATACATACGTAGATCATATAGTTCGTTAAATCATCAACCCTAATCATTCAAGTCTAAGCATGTAATCGTACAATAAGCAAAACAATACAACACTAACCGAGATGTGGAAATCGGTTGAATGGGTGCCGTCGGGTTTCCAAGCAAAACGAGAGAGAGAGAGCAAGTCGCCTAGGGTTTGTGTGTGTGATAATGTGTTTTGTAACAATGAGATTTCTAATCCCCCAACTATGGGTGTTTACACGGTTTAGAGGGGTGGGCCGACCCTTACATGGGCTGCCCTATTGTTCGTTTACAAGGTGTGGCCCAAAGGGCTTGTGCGACCGGTTAGCCTAGTGCGATCGGGTTATAGTGTGTGGTTTGGGCTCGCGTGATCTTCACATAACATACATACACACATAAAGCACATAAACATAACATACCAAGTATTCATTCAATTAATAACGTTCTCGTAAACACGTATCGTTACACAAAGTAAGTCTAAGGTTCGACTTGTCACAATATTTTTGCCTGGCGTGCTGAATTGAATAACATTCCCACTTGTTCGGCTCTTAGAAACAGGAATATTCCTATTGAGGATGTCTCGTGTCCGTTTTGCCAGTCTGGTGATGAGTCTGTCGACCATTTGTTCACGGCTTGCTGGGTTGCTGCTGCTGTGTGGCAGTTCGTGAGCTCCTAGTGTAAGATTCCTCAGATATTCGCTTTTTCTTTTAGGGATCTCCTTGAGCTTCACACCTCTGTTAATGTTTCGGACCAAGGGAGAGAGGCTATTCAAGGTATTCTAATTATCGGTTGTTGGTGCACATGGAAGGCTAGGAACGAGTTGAAATTTGAACGAAAGTCGGTGAGAGTAGATAAAATTATTGGTGAGATTAAGGCTTTAGTTTTTTTTTTTTTTTTTTTTTTTTTTGTTTTCCAATAGATCAAAGTATAAGAATGTCTCTTGGAATAGTTGGTGTAAATTTATGTAATGTAGTGTCTGTGTAATGTTGTCCCGACCTGGTTTTTGGTCGGTCTGTTTCTAATAAAGTTCCCCTTTAAAAAAAAAAAAAAAAAAAAACATATACGGTGTATTGTACTCTCAAATTAGGTTGACGTGAAATTTTATATAGATACCAAACTCCATAATTTTTTTCCTTCCAAAGCTATAAAAAATAGCTTCAATGTATTCAAACTACGCCAATCATCATTATAGTTTTAATCCTATCATGTATTTGACTCTTTTAGAAAAGCACAACTAAAACGGGTTTTATCATCACTTCATCAGTATTGATTTAGTTAATCTTAATAATTGTTAAAAATGAAAATTAAAACACATCCCTAAACCCCACATGACAATTATTTGGAAAAAAACCTTGCAAATTCAAAATTGTTAATCTAGTGATGCCCATTAGTGACGACTACAAGCACAAATGGGATTCACAAATTAATATCGAATCATATACATCCTACACCATAAAGTATAAATGTATAATTTAGAAAATACGAGCTCTCAGACGTCTAGAAAAAAACATACTAAATAAAACTAAGATTTGAATGAGAATATTAATTTCATTTTTTAGCAACCTACGTTTTCACATCATGTTTTAACACATATATAAATTCATAAGGTTCTTAATAGGACAGACAATAATCAATTGGAATAAATATATTTGATTTTAATGAATAGTAACAAAGATTTTCATCGAAGATTCAAGCATTTATCTAGCTAGCTTTACAAGGTAAAATTCATGGGAAAGATTTGCCTCTAAACATATATTTTAGATTACGAGATGGCGATCTCATGTTCTCGATGATCATTAGAGGTTGATCAATCGGTAAACATATATCACATATATGGGGGCACTTTTGCCTTACAAATTCTTCACATACGTGCTTATTTAACAACAATTTTTACACATAAATACTATATAATTTTGTATGGGTCGTATTATTGGCACACCTTGGGGATTAAATCGACACCCTCAATAGGCATCGTATAGGCCTATACGATGCGTATTGAGGTGGGTTCAAACTTCTATGTCTGCCAAAGGCTGCCATTGTCCTCTACCAAAAAGTAATACGTATCGTATAGGCACATACAATGCGTATTGAGGGTGTGGATTTAATTTTTTAATTTTTGCAAGGTAGCTTCCTGTCACGCGGTAGCTTTCCGTCACGCGAACGAAGAAGTAACACTTTGGACATTTGTTGGTCTTCAAACATCTAGGAAAACATTATTTGAGAATACCCTTTAATTTATCGAAGCTGTCGAATGAGATCCTCCATTGTTGGGTTATCATCTTTCAACCCCATTTTCCCTAAATTTATCGATTATGGGGCTGTTTGGTAGCCTCTGAATGGTCATTAAGATGCTACCTCTTAATGGAACCATTAAGAATTTTACCAATGAGAAGGTAGAAGAATGTGACATGTGATGATTTACCATTCAGAGGTTACCTCTTAACCATTCAGACTTGAGGTTACCTCTTATTCATTCCGAGGTTTTAAACCATTAAGAGGTAGCATCTGAATGGTCATTAAGAGGCTACCAAACAACCCCTATGTTTTTCAACAAGGATGTAATGCAATGATTCCTCTCAATTGAATAGACCGACACTTGCTTCATATGACTCACTTGAATCGTCTTGGATGTAATAACAATACGTTTAGCATCCGTGCCTGCTTGAATTGTAGAAAGCAAAGGGTAACGAAGATGAACATTGTATTTATCACGAAAGTACTGAACAACCGAGATAACAGCTCCGGTTTCATCGACTGCAATTGGAATTGATCTTGGAACAACATACTCTTGTTACCATCAATAATCTTGGAATTGATCTTGGAACAACATACTCTTGTTAACAACGGTTCTCCAATTCCAGATCAATAAAGGTTGCGGTTTGCAGATTCAATCTTCATTGCTTCATTAAAATTAACAAGGCGGTCTCTTTGCTTCGTCCACAAGAACTATTTGTGTATGCATTCTTAGGGTTTTTATTATTTGATTAATGGAAGTTGAAATCGGCTTTGAAACCGGACGGAATCTACGAAGAAACTGTTCGATTTCACGGTTTGTTTGAGAACCTGACGGTCTCTTTGCTTCGTCCACTAGAACTATTTGTGTATGCATTCTTTTGGTAGTGAACAACGCTGATGGTACTGAACAACAGCTCCGGTTTCATTTGCTTCGTCCACTAGAACTATTTGTGTATGCATTCTGTTGGTACTGAACAACAGAATCAGGTTCTCAAAACAAGGATCATTCTAATAGATTAAAGAGAACTATTTCAATTATTTCTGTTGATCCACAAATTACAACAAATTGTGTCTAATGCAAGGATCTTCGAATGCGGTGTGTACATTAAATATCGTTCACCGCTTGTTTAGTTGCTTCTCCTGTTAAGTTTCTGAACCAACCGAAATCCACAAATTCAAACAGTTTATCCATCGCTAAGTTCTCCACTCACTGTGAAATCGAACAGTTTCTTTGTAGATTCCATCCGGTTTCAAAGCCGGTTGAGGATTACGAGTGATTTAGACTCGTTCAAGGCATGCAATGTTTCCTCTCAATTGAATAGACCAACACTTGCTTCATAGGACTCACTTGAATCGCCTCGGAAGTGGATTACGGTTGGTTTAGATCTCTTTGGGTATATTCGAAACCAACTAAAATACGTTGAAGTACTGAATCAACAGAAATAACTGAAAATACTTGAATCGTCTCGGAAGTACTGAACAACAGAAGGATGAGATATCGGTGGTTAGCTCGAAGGAGTTTCTCTCAATCAGGTGTTCCATTACACATCCCCTTTTATCATGTGTCATATGTTACGAGATTCTTCGAGAATTAGAAAAGGAGAAAATACGGAACGACAAGGGTAGTATGAGTCTGAGTCCATTGTGGTTCGTGTCAGGTTTGTATTTCCCATAGCCACCGTTTCCGTAGACAAAACAAGGATCGTTCTAATAAATTAAAGAGAATAAACGAAGTACAAAATCATTTGCTTTCTGAATCTGAATCTAAATGTTAACTTTGACTCATAAACCCTTGAATCCCAACGCTTCTATGATGATATCAGCGTTGTTTATCACCCTGTGTAAGCATTGGCAGCCCGACCACTAGCAGAAGAACCCGACACGTCTTCTATGATGATTCAGAGGTCGGTCTCGGGTGGGCATAAGATCCGTGGGCCCAATACACGAGTTCACCCTTGTTATGGATGATTACTGGGAAGATTACAATTGTTTTGAGTTTTGTCAGATAATACTTCATTTGTCGAGAAACCATACTGTCAAGAAACTAACATCTTTTAATACTTCATTTGTCGAGAAACCATACTGTAAAGATCTCTACACAAACTCTTCTACATCTTTTAACCAATTGTCCATCACTTAAGACCTTGAAAGATTTGTTGAAATCGAATTTGTGTATCTGAATCAGGTTCTCTGCCTTAGATCGGTCATTCCTTATGATACATGAACGTTTGATTTGAATTTTGAAAGTGACAAATTGATGGATAACGCAACAAAGAGACCGCCTTGTTAATTTTAGAGTATTTTTATCTTTTGTTGATGGATAACGCAAACAAGTTCTCCACAGTTTGTTATTCAGATCTCTATTCGGTCATCTTTCCAAACTGTAACACACGATAAGTTTAAACTTTATAATGTGTGATTTGACCAGGAATACGTTAAAATATGCTAAAATACGTTACAATACGTTAAAATACGCTAAAATAAGTTACAATACGTTAAAATACGCTAAAAAACGTAAAAATACCCTAAAATACGTTAAAATACGCTAAAATACGCCAAAAATACTATTAAATACGCAACAATATGTTAGAATACGTCAAAATATGCAAAGATACGTCAAAGTACGCAACTAACGATATTTCCACACACGTATACATATAATACGGCACTATGGAGTTCAAGTGGATTTCAAACAAAACTGTACGTAATCATAGAATAAGATATTCACAGCAACCGAACGGTACCGAAACGACTTATGTTGAAGGTATACGTAATAAAACGACAAAATATGCGAAAGTTCGGCAAAAAACGAGACGTATACGCGTCGAACAGAGGGAAACGACTTATGTTGAAGGTATAGGCCTATGTTGTATCGTATATCAGCTTAATACGAATCATATAGGCCTATACGATTCATATTAAACTTTGAATTTTCTTAAAAATACCCCTGAATTTATCAGAAAACCAGGGGTATTTCAGTAAAATCATCGACTAATACGCATCGTATAGGCCTATACGATGCGTATTGAACTATAAATTTCTCAAAAATGTTTTTTCAAATCAAGGGTTCCATCATTACAACCACTTGTTTTCAACGGAGATGTAATGCAATGATTCCTCTCAATTGAATAGACCGACACTTGCTTCATAGGACTCACTTGAGTCGTCTCGGATGTAATAACAGTATCAGGTTCTCAAAACAAGGATCGTTCTAATAGATTAAAGAACGCTGATATCTTGGAATTTGATCTTGGAAGTTTGAACCCACCTCAATACTCTTGTTACCATCAATAATCTTTGGAATTGATCTTGGAACAACATATTTTTGTTAACAAGGCGGTCTCTTTGCTTCGTCCACTAGAACTATTTGTGTATGCATTCTTAGGGTTTTTATTATTTGATCAATGGAAGTTGAAATCGGCTTTGTATTTAGCACACGAAAGTACTGAACAACAGAATCAGGTTCTCTTTGCTTCGTCCACTAGAACTATTTGTGTATGCATTCTTTTGGTAGTTAACAACGCTAATTAGAAAAAAATCTGTAAAATTAATCATATCGATTGCTATAACAGGATGGATGTGACACACATAGATAGATAAGTTGTCACAGTTGTCAAGACTGTTTGTCGGGTTTCCAATGCTCACACGGGGTGATAAACAACGCTGATACGAACACATGTGTTTCGAAATAGGGTTTGTTCTTGGTTTAATGAAGTTACATGTAACATCCAATTATATTCAGATTTAAACAATGCCCGCCTCAACTGAGATAACGGACATCCATCAAGCTCAAAAAGAAAACTTGTGTTTCCCATAGTCACAAAAGATTGCGGTTTGTATTTCGCATAGCCACCGTTTCCGTAGAAGAACCCGACACGTCTTCATGTTACGGAGAATGTTCTAGAAATTGAAGGAAAAGGAAAAGATTTGTTGAAATCGAATTTGACAACTATGACATCTTATTAAAAGTAGCAATCACCTCCAATCATTTCCTGGTCTTTTCTCTCACTGTTCAAACTTAAAAAATCTCACCATAACACATCTAATATGACACATGATAAAAGCGCTTCTTTTATCAATCATATCATCGACCAACTGCTCGAAATCCCTTTCGTTTCTCGGGTTCGCATTCGACACAACACAACAAAAATAAATTCAAAAAAACAGCGGCCTGATACGCATCGTATAGGCCTATACGATGCGTATCAGGCCCGCCACCAGACATAACCTGCACCTGTCAGTCTGCCATGTTTTTTACTTTAATTCAATACGCATCGTATAGGCCTATACGATGCGTATTGAATTGAAAAAGTGTGTAAATAGACAGGGAGTGTGCCATTAGAAAAACCTTTTGTATTTGCAAGGACATGAAAACACTATCATTTTTATAAAGGCAAGTATCATACCAGTATTATTATATCATACCATTAAGTCATGGGTCATGATACCATTAAGTCATGGGTCATGATATATATGTAACACTTCAATTCCAACTAATATATGAGTATATGAAATTTATATAATAATTTTTATTTTAACAATCTAACATAATAAGTTTAATAATAATTAATAAGTGAATAATAAGTAATAAGTGAGATGTTATTAAGGGTGTTCGATATGCTTTGACCATTTCTGTCTGAAATTCTAGACCTAACCACTAATTATGGTTTTGGAAAACAACAAACCCAAACCGACCAGGTTGACTTGGTCGACTGTAACGGCCGCTTTTACTGATTTGACGGTTTACTAATTATGTTTTGTCGGTTTGAACCAAATTTTTCTTTTTTTTACTTTTAAACTATTTTAAGTCATTAATTAGCATTAAAATCTATATCACTAAAAGGATAAGTAATATTAATAATAAATACACATAACTACACATTCCAAAGATGTAAAGAAATATACCAATAATAAAAGATCAAATCACCAATTCAATTCTAAGTTTCAAACCAGATTGAACCATTAAACAATCAAATCATGAACTTGCTTCGGTTTGAACAGTTTAAACCATTTCACACCCGTATAATGTTAATATTCATTTCAAAATATCTTATAAACAACCAATTTACACACAAAGACATAATGCATTAATATTAGTCATTAACTCCCTTTGACAAAGGAGATATGTGGTCAACGCACAAGTAATTACGCCGGTCAACCTAGAACACACAACCCATGGATTTGTCTCAAGAATCCGAACCAAGGGGCTTTAATGGCTCATAAACAAAACAAAAAAAAAAAAACACGAACCTCGTTTTGTTTTCAAAACGTTGGCTCGATACGCGTCTCATACTTTTCAAACAAAACCCACCCTTTAAATCCATTGTATTCTTTCATAACTCAAACATTGGTGTCACAATGCATGTGAAATCTGACTCCGATACAACCACTCTCTACTACGTCCAGAGCCCATCAAACCATGATGCTAACGATAAATTGTCATACGGGTCACCCCCATACGGGTCTCCGGGTCACCTGACCCACTACCATTGTACTCCTATTCACCATTCTCGAGAGTCCTCCACTTCACGGACGTTTACTGCATCTGTCAAAAACGCCGTCGTTACGGGTGCTCATCATGGTCATGCTACGTGGAAGAGGATAGAGGATGGTGACGTGGAGGATGATGATGATGACGGTGACGGTGACGGCGGGGTTCCGTTAAGGTTTTATGTTATGTGGTTCGTTGTGTCGTTTGTTATCTTGTTTACCGTTTTCTCGTTGATTTTGTGGGCTGCTAGTGTTCCGTACAAACCCGAGGTTTTAGTTAAGGTAGGTGTTTATTGTTTAATACTTTAATGGTTTGTTGAATTGCTAGTGTCAATCCGGTAGGCATGTTGAATTGTTCAACCCGAACACGACCCATATTTTTATTCATTGTAAAAACTTTAAGCCTAACGCACACACTTAAAATAGTGTAATGGGTTACACCTGAACGTGACATATTTATCCCATTTATCTAAACGTGTCAGATTGGTTTGGTGGATAATGGTCAAGTTGCAAATGTGTGATTCGGGTTGGTGGAATGTAACTAAGGGATTAAACGGGTTAATGGGTCGATTGGTTTAACTCAACAGGTTAAATAGATTGATGGGTCGACTTGTTTAACTAAACGAGTTACATAATGTGGGGTTTTTCTTTTGGGCAGAGCATGGTGTTTGACAACTTTAATGTTCAATCTGGAATGGATGCAACCGGAGTACCAACGGATATGTTAACTTTGAATACAACGGTCAAGATCTTTTACCGGAATCCGGCAACATTCTTTGGTGTTCATGTCACCGTTACTCCTATCGAAATCCATTATTTCCAACTAAAGTTTGCTTCTGGCTATGTAAGTTTAATGAATGCTTTTATTTGTCATTGTAACCGAGCTTATCGTGTCAAAACGAGATTTAAACTTAAAACGCGGAAGCCCATAATGGTTCGTTAATTACAATGATTAAAACGCGAAATCAAAATGTAACAGGCTTTTGCGTTTTTATAAGGACATCACGTTGCGTGTTTTTAGAGCGTTTTAGCCCATGTGACGTCCTTGAGTGTTTGAATGGGTAATTTAGTCTTTCCCATGAGAAATCCTTTGGTCTCCAGTAATCAACAAGAACAAGAACTAGATTGGGTTGATAACTATATAATTTGATTTGCAAACTGTTATATATTACCTTTGAACTAAAATTTTTCAAAATAGTCAATGTGCAATGTTTGACTTTGATCTTGAAGGTGTTTTTTGTTTGATGATTGATCGAAACAGGTGAAGAACTTTTATCAATCAAGAAAGAGCCAAAGAGTGATCGTGTCACATGTTTTAGGGTATCAAATGCCGCTATATGGTGGAGTGTCTCCGTTCAATGCCGCCATAGGCCACCTCGAGAATGTAATAGTTCCTGTTAATCTGACATTCACGATGAGGTCAAGAGCATACATTTTGGGGAGGCTCGTGAGCCCGAAGTTCTACAAAAAAGTTTTGTGTCAAGTCACATTATACGGTAACCAAATTGGCAAGCATGTGAACTTGACCGGTTCTTGCATCTATAGTGATTGATTTGTAAAAATAGTTATGGCTTATTTGGTCACCTTTAGTCATAGCAAAATGTTAGTGTGTCTTGTAACATTGAATGTCAAAAACCACAATGAACCTAAACGACGACGAAGCTTTGTTACCCTCTCTTGTGTCGGATGTTGGAACCTGGGCCGATCGCTGATACGAAAACTTCAGCAAACCCACCAATTTTATGTATGCTCTAGCTAGTATACATAGGGAGATTTTTGAGTCTCAATACAACGATTGTGAGGCATTGGTTGATAACTTGATATTGATTCTTTCTAAGATGTGTTTCCCTCACCTATATTCACCAACGCTTTGGTTTGACAAATTTGACATTACTTATCTTGAAAATTCTGGTTGGTTTTCTTTATTTTTCTATATCTCAAAACATCTAAAAAAGAGTTTAAATACAATAATAGATGCTAGAAATAAGGAAAGGAAGTCATCTGGAAATAAGGGAAGATATACGAAAATCATTCCCTCTTTATATTCCCCCGCAAGTTGGAGCATGAAGGTCACAAATGGCCAACTTGCCTAGTAGAAGCATTGAGCGGTGATGCTTGCCTGTACAGAAGCATTATGAAGCGATGTAGCCCGACTTGAGGGGGCACATCGTATGCCAAAAATTCCCTTCATGTAATATACACAAATACTTGTAACAAACATGAAATTTTAAAATCACTTAAACATGAATATCATCTTTCTCAAAATAACTTGTTTACCTTCGGCAATCGAAGTTCCACCAGGTATATTTGTCACGATACTCAAACACGGAACATTACATCTTTCATTTGAATTTCATTACTAACTCGTATGCTAAACTCGTATGTATGTAATATACACAAGTATTTGTCACCAAGTATTATTAGGGCATGTTTGGCTAAACTTTTTGAAACAACTTATTGGCTTTTTGGAAAAGTCAGTATGGAGTGACTTATTGACTTATTGGCTTTTTCCCCTCATCCATGTTTGGCTTCCCCTCACCCATGTTTGGCTAAATTTTTTGAAACAACTTATTGGCTTTTTGGAAAAGTCAGTATGGAGTGACTTATTGGCTTTTTCCCCTCACATACACCCTCATTGCCAAACATCATTTTGGAGCTTATTACTTTTCAAAAAGCCAATAAGTCAATAAGTTGTTTCAACAAGCTTAGCCAAACATGCCCTTATTATTATAGGTTAACTACTCATGTGCTATTTAAACAACCTCTTAAACAATATATAAATATTTTAGAAATACTTTTTCAGTTAGCCAATAGTATACGAAACAATCCAAAACAGTTAAATCATCATTGGGGATGTAGCTCAGATGGTAGAGCGCTCGCTTAGCATGCGAGAGGTACGGGGATCGATACCCCGCATCTCCATTTCACTTTACTTTTGAGGTTTTAGAAAATTACCTTTAACATTATGATATCTTTCATTTAACCCCCTCAGAATTTATTACTATAATTTAATACTTTGTGCTGAAAAAATATCAAGTTATCCTATCAATTATAGTATTACTTAAACTGTTTCCATTAACTTTTAATCAAAATCTATACTATACAACTGGTGGGTGAGCCCACATGATGCGGCGGGTGGCACCAAAGCTCTTTTAAAGAGCGCAATCTAACCCAACACGTATATGAAACTGGATTACTTTTGGGTTATTTTTCTTTTATTAGTTTCCTAGTTGTAAAGGGCCATGTGAATAGTTTGCAATGGGGTAAACGTGAACCATATAGCATATAACAAAGCCCCAACACTGTAGCAATCAACTTATATATTTTAGTATATAACAATATTATTTGGTAGCATGTGTAGCCAATATAACACTTACATATATAGTAAGATGTAGGTGACACATGACTGGATGAGCTTTGGTTTGATACAAAAATAACTTCCTTTGTTTTTCTTTTTTACATAAATAACTAACATAAAATATTGTCCGCATTCATTTTAAAGGACTAGATGAAAATGAATATGGTACCTTTTTTTGAACGGTTAAATCGTACAAGCATGCATATCTTTCCTTCATAAGGGAGTACATATAGTTAGGATATCATATGAAATGCCCAAATCACCGTATGGATATTATATGAAATGCTCAAACACCTACTCATATGAACACATATTTGTCTCCATGAGGACATCCTACAATATATATTTATTCTAGAAAGTCTAGGAAATACTATATAAGATGATGAGTGTTGAGTGTTGACTATTTATAAAAAGAATTGCTAATTTCATATGATTTGATTTGGAAAACGTTTATACACCCCGCAATCAGCGGCAGTCCTATATTTTCCTTTGTTGTGCGCCTTAGGCTGCAAGGACTGAAGGGGTTTGAGTTGGAAGCGTTGTTCGACACGTGTTGAGGGTGGGATCCACAAACTTATGGTGAAAAATGAGGGGTGTGGTGTGACGCGGCCAGCTATGTGGATTTTTTTTTTAAAGTCATATTGAACCAGCCAACCAAAGCCAGCCAAATCACCCTGCCCCCCCCCCCCCCCCGGCAAGGCTGAATAGCCACGCCAAAGGGGCAACGCTATGTCCAACTCCAACCCGAAGTGGGTTAGCTAGCGTTGCCTGGCTTCCCCCGCCCAACCAACGCCCCCACTTCCCGCAGTCTTAAGCATAAAAACACATTTCGATTGTTTTAGTTTGTTATTTCCAAGAATAATATTTATTATTTACATTTCATTTCAAGTAAATAAGGAATTTGATAGGTCTACGATAAACATCGACCAATAATCGTATTAAATGACATACCTAAAGAACAAACCTCTTGGATCTAATAAACACAAAAAAAAAAATCATTTTTCCAAAGTTTTTGTAGCCTAGCAATAGCAAGAAATATAGTAAAGTATTGCCTTCATTCCCTCCTCTCAAGTGGTGTGTTTCTAGTCTCCTTATGAACATTAGGCCACTTGATATACTTTAACATTCATATGTGTTAATCCAAGTTAGCATCTGTTAACACTTGCTATACCGCTCCTGAAGGGTGTTAAAAGGCATTAAAAGCTTCACATGTTAAGAAGTTAACTAGGAGAGAAAGGGAGGGAATCAAGCATTGCAAAATTTACACACACACACACAACATGCTATATATGTGTGTATTTTAATTAATTTAAGGGGCGTTAATGGGGGTTAAACCATTTCCTTGTTGCGAGGTGAAGTGAAAGATGGTCAAGTAGGTGATGTGAAGCCAGCGTGTAGTTAAGTAGCGTGAAAGTATACTCCATAACCTTAGTGTAAAAAGTTAAGAGTAGATTTAATGGTGGCATGAGTTTTTTATTATAAAAATATGAAGAAAAAAATAATGTGGTAGGAAGATGCAAAAAAAAGTTCATAATAATATACTAATTTTAATCTAAAACTAGTAAATTTTAGAAAAGAAAACAACTATTCGGTATAAGGTTACTGGGAGGATCATTGAGCTGCCACCTAGGACCATCAAGATCCCAAACACCACCCCAACGACCCTGGGCTCATCGAGATCGTAGGGTATTCCACGATCATCACGGGCTTCCTTATCTCTTTGTTATTTTGTTTGATGATGGATGAGGGTGACGTGGAGGATTAACACCACACCCGCATAGGGTGATGATGGAGAGTGATGGTGATGTGAAGGATAGATATAGGGTTTTGGCAACCATTTAGCCTAATTATATTTTGGAAATCAAAACTGACACTAAAATTAAAATTAAAATTAAAAAACCAAATAAATGTGTGAATTTTTTTAACGTCCAATGAAAATTTTAAATGTATGAAATAATAGAATAAACGATATACATGTTTTTACGATTAAAGCATAATCAATGAGCACTAAGAAAGAAAAAAAAAAGTCAAGTTCAAAATCGGAGAACACTAAGAAATAAAAAAAATGTCAATGTCAAAATCAGGACTCCGTATGAGGGAACTGCATTCGATGTCAGATAACCACTTATATTTTTTATTCGATGTGTTTCACCGTTTCATCCATATTTTTTTGGGCCGGTTACTCTAGACATATCAAAAGTTATGCTCGTTTTAAATTCAATCATATTTTAACCCACTTGCTTTTGTCGATTTGGTATCAACACGAGTGTTTTAATTTTCAAATCAACTTCGTACAACATTGGTAATTCTGCCCCTAGCCGAGACAACAACAGAGAAAGACTAAGACTGGAAAAACGTTTCGTTGTGTGGTGATTTTAAAAATGTTCAGGATCATAAGGATCATTGTGATATAACCCAGATTGGAAAAGAATGGGGTTATGGGAAGTTAAATTCAAGTATCATGGTGGTTTGGCTATATTGTTCACGTTTGATTCCTTCGACAAGTAAACGATTTCTTGACTGATAACAAGGAAGAATGGAGTACGTATCTAGCATCACTTTTATTTTGGAATGAAAGTTATTCTCAGGAGGAACAATTAGCTTGGTTAGTAATAAACAGAGTTTCGAGGGTGTTATGGGAATCACCTGCTTTCGATTTAATCGAGAATTCATTTGGGTTGGTCGTCGCCCTCTCCCAAGCATCACTACTGGACAAAAACTTGGCATATGATGGGGAGGGAGTTTTAGTTAGATCTGACGGGGTAATTGAAGAGGTTATCGCAAGGAAAATAAAGGATAAAGGGTACAAAATGGGGTCTCGGAAGATAATACCCGTGGACTTTGACGCAACATTTATAAACTTTGTTAAGTTAATTTTTAAAACATTTTTCTTCAACTATGCATTAACTTTTATTTTATGTATTTGATATATGTTAATTCAATATAAGTGTACTTACTGTTTAAATATCATTTAAAAAAGTTAACTTAAATTACAAGTTTAAATACATAGAAATACTAATCATATGAAAAATTAAAGACTAACTTTTTTTAATACCACCGATTTTTTCAATTATTTCACATACTTTTACCGTTCAAACAATCCAAACACATTAAATATTTGATACTAGGTTATGAGACCCGTGTATTACACGGGTTTAACTATCATCAACTGTTATTCTATTTAGTAAATCTCACCAATAACATAGTTAAGGTAGGGTGTAAGGAGGGTAAGATGTAGACAACCTTATCTCTACAATTGGAGGAGCCCTATCCCACATCGAAAGAATAAGACCTTCCGGTTGTATTAATAAGATCTTGGGTTACTCCCTCTATCACCAATTGGTGACAGAGGGAGTAACCCAAGATCTTATTAATACAACCGGAAGGTCTTATTCTTTCGATGTGGGATAGGGCTCCTCCAATATCTACTACGTAGGAATAGAGAGACTGTTTTCAATGAGACCCCCAACGTGATAATAGGTTTGCATCAATCCTTAGACCTAAGACATATCATACTCATCAATCTGGACAAAGAAACATTGGTGCATGTATCTCACACAGTTTAAGGATAGAGATTATTTAACTTAATAATGTATGTACAAATCTTTTTAACAATTTGCTCATATATATATATATATATATATATATATATATATATATATATATATATATATATATATATATATATATATAGGGTAATGCTAGACAAAAAACCCTAAAATTCTTAGAAAACTCTGGAAACTCAAATCTCCCTCCATTTTTACCCAACCTCCCGACATTTTTTTTTTTGAAAAAAATTACACATGTAATATACATGTTTTAGAGTGTTTTGGGCCAAAAAAAACAAAAAAGCGCCGAAGGGATTTTAAAAAAAAAAAATAAACAAAATTCAGTGCCTAACATGTGTTAGACAAAAATGCTGAAAGTTGCTGAAAAAAATTTCTTTTTTTTTTAAATTATCCCTTTGGCGCTTTTTTGATTTTTTTGGCCCAAAACTCTTAAAAACATGTATATTACATGTGTTATTTTTTCCAAAAAAAAAAATGTCGGGAGGTTGGGTTTTCTAGGGTTTTTTATATAGATAGGGTTTTCTATCTAGCCCTACCCTATATATATATATATATATATATATAGGGTAAGGTTCATGCGAGAACCACCTTTATTGCGAGAACCGCGAGAACCAATGTGAACACAAGCTAAAATAGCTAAAAAAACCTAAAAAAACCTAACCCCCACCCCCCAAAAACCTAAACCCCCCACCCCCCCCCCCCAAAAAAAAACCTAACCCCCCCCCAAAAAACCTAACCCCCCCCAAGCTAAATGCTAAAAACTAAAACCCTCAAAAAACCAAAAAAAAACCTAACCCCCACCCCCCCACCCCCAAAAACCTAAACCCCCCACCCCCCCCCCCAAAAAAAACCTAACCCCCCCCCCCCAAGCTAAATGCTAAAAACTAAAACCCTCAAAAAACCTAAAAAAAACCTAACCCCCCACCCCACCCCACCCCCCCCCCCAAAAACCTAAACCCCCCACCCCCACCCCCCAAGCTAAAATGCTAAAAACTAAACTTTCAAAAAACCTAAAAAATCTAAAAAAATCAAAAAAAAATCTAAATTTTTTTTTTATTTTTTTACTATTTTTTATGTTCAAATCGCTACTTTTTGTAGCAAAAAAAAAAAAATTTTAAAAATTTTTTTTTTTTAAAAAAAAAAATTTAAAAAAAAAAAAATTTTTTTTTGGATACTAAAAGTAGCGATTTTTATATAAAAAATAGTAAAAAAATAAAAAAAAATTTTTTTGGGTGTTTTTTAGATTTTTTTAGCTATTACTGTTTGTGTTCACACTGGTTCTCGCGGTTCTCGCAATAAAGGGTGGTTCCTAACGGATCTTTGTCCTATATATATATATATATATATATATATATATATATATATATATATATATGATCGAGATAGATGTCATATTCACCTTTTTCAATCAAATATCACAAAACTAGGAATAACACCCGCGCGCGTTGCGGCGCGGATACATTGCAAACATCGAATGGGTTAGTCTAAACGTTATGTGATGCGTTAACCATATGAAAACGTGCATTTCGACATATATGATCAAACTCAATGTAACCTATAAAAGCATGACAATTAGATCAAAACATAAAGTAAATCAAATTTATATCGTACAATCATAACGTATTATATAGGATCCGACTTATACATAGAAAACGTAACGGGTATAACGGAAAAGCTGACACCTATAACCAAAAGAGATTAAATAAAACTTTTGAAAATAAGAAACCACAATTTGACTCCACTCGGTACGAAACAAAATTAACGGAACATTAAAATAAGCACGGAAACAGATTATATTTGACCTAACTCATTTCCCAAAAAAGTTTACGTTGAAACATACGCCACCTCGAATTTATACCGAAACGTACATAAAATATGCACATAAAAGATGTTTTTTTGAAACAAAAAGTATTATATTTGATCTGACTCGTTTCCAGAAAAAAGTTTACGTCAAAACGTAGAGCAAATCGAATTCATACCGACACGTACATAAAAATATGCACGTAAAAATAGGTTTTTTAAGTAAAGGAGGTGTGAGGGTGAACTCGAAACAAATTATTTTTAGTAAAAAAAGTAATAGCTTAAATACGTTTGTAAAATCATGCCAGGTATCCTCAATGCCACACAACCAACAACAAAAGAGCTCGTAAAATAAAATTAAAAAAAAAAGAAAAATAACATTGAACGAAAAACATACGTAAAATCGTTGAATCACACACACACACGTTGCGGTGTGTTAATGTGAAGAAATTAGACCGAAATATAAAACGTAGAAAGAAAAAACTAAGTTGATTTAGGGCCCCGCGCATTGGACGAACTTGTCAAACGTAGAATAATAGACATGTTGCAACGGGCATGTCAAATGGGAAAACAAACAAAAAACGTTGAACCACAACGACGCACAGTTGCGGCGTGTTAACTCGCGAAATTTTAAACGAAACGTAAAACGAAAAACTTGCAAAAGATGAAAAGTATAGGTGACCAAAGTTGAAAATAAAAAAGTGTTGGGATTAAATTGAAAATAATGGAAAACTTTGAGTTTAAAGTTAAAAACTTAAAGGGATAAAAATAGAAGATAAAAACCTTTAGATTGGCAATGAAAAATCAAAATTTTTTTTGAAACACTCCCTATACCTATGGTACAACAACAAAAGCAACAAAATGTTGCTTATTTATATGTGGTAATATGATAGCCAAGCCATATTTAACCATATATAAAACCATTTCAAGTAATATTTTTCAATTATGGGGTTTTATCTGCCTTTCCCAATTATTTTGCATGGTTCTAAATTTTTAACTCACGAAACATTTCTTATAAATGTCTAAATTTTTAATGTCAACCATTATAAAATAATTATAATCTCATCTTACTCTCCAATCTATTGTGGAGTTGTTAAGCCACTATAAATCCACATTCGCTTTATGTTACTATTTTTTTTCATTGCTTGGCTTTGTTATGATTTGATTTTGATTATATTTTTGTTATATATAACTTTTGTATATTATTGTAACTTTTTATAAGTATATTTTGATCTTCTTATATATAAAAAAGGATAATATCATAGTGATTTTTTATGAAATTGTACAGACCGTGTATTAACATATAGATGAAGTCACCAATAAAAATAAAGTTCTATGGTTTGCTACCTCCATTACCCATCAAGTTGTATGTATGAAAGTAATTTAGTTATGTAAATTCGTGCATACATTATTAAATTGTATACTTTTTATTTTCAACCCCATGTAATTCACAACAGAATCTTAAATAAAACTTATATTGAACGTAGATTAAAATAAACATGTTGCAACACTATATTCATAATTTTTAAGAGTAAATTTCAAAGTTCGTCCTTTATGTATGTCTAATATATCAAAGTATGTCCTTTATCTTTAATAACCTCAGAAAACATCCTTAATGTTTGAAAAACCAATCAGGTTATGTCCTTTACCCTAAACCTTGTTTGTTTTCCCAGTTAAATCAGGTCATGTGAGAAGCACATGAGGGTATATTGGTCTTTACCTTAATAAAAACCCTAAACTCCACCATCATCTTCTCCATCTTTCAATCACCTGCACATCAACATACCCCCTTCTTCTCTCTATCTAACAATCCTACCACCACCACAACCTGGCATATTCAAGAGAGAGTGAGAGAGAGAGAGACAGAGCAGAAGAGGAGGCAGGAAAGAGAGAGAGAACCGGCGGAGCCGGTGCCGTCGTCTACGGCGGCGGTGGTTCCAGCGACCCTCTCGAGTCACAGCAGACGTGGGTTCAGGAATTTTCTCCGGTAAACTTATCCAACTCGTCATCTTCACCTCTTTTACTCTCAGGTCTGTAACGAGCTATCTCTCAAGTCCGTTTTGTATGCGTTTCAGGTTTGATGGTTGATGGGGTCGGGCATCATTCTGAGTTTGGGTGTCACGGCACGGGTCAGACTCGGTTCGGTTCGAGTTCAGTCGACACCGGGTTAACATGGTCGTCTCTATTCCGGTAAGGGTTTTGAGTATTTTTCGGTTAAGTTCCAGTTTCACTTCAAAATCGGATTCTGTTTGGATTTATTTTCAGATTCATTACAACCCAGTTTCAGTTTGGGTTCGGGTCCAGTCAAAGTAGCCAACCGACTCAGTTTCATTTTCGATTCAGATTCGGTGTCGGGTCAACATCAGTCAAACAGTCAACACGGGTGGGTCGTGGTGGCGGTGGTGATGGCGGCGACAGGTGGGTCGTGGTGGCGGTGATGGCGGCGACAGGTGGGTCGTGGTGGCGGTGGTGGCGACAGGTAGGTTGTGGTGGTGGTAGGATTGTTAGATCTCAATAAACCACTTTGTTGCCCTAATTTTGGTGAGTTGTAAGAAATTGGGGGTTTTTTTGTTCATGGGTTATTGATGATAATGTTGATGATAATCTGGGTTTTGAAGTTTTGAATATCCGGGTTTTGAAGTTTTGAATATCTGGGTTTTGAAGTTTTGAATATTTTTTTCTTTGTGTTTTGAAGATCTGGGTTTTGTTTGAAGTTTTGAAGATATAATGTACAGATTATGAAGCTTATAGTTAAGAGAAAGAAGATTTGAATTTTTTATAATTTTATTTTTCTAGTATTAAGGTAAAGACCAATATACCCTCATGTGCTTCTCACATAACCTGATTTAACTGGGAAAACAAACAAGGTTTAGGGTAAAGGACATAACCTGATTGGTTTTTCAAACATTAAGGATGTTTTCTGAGGTTATTAAAGATAAAGGACATACTTTGATATATTAGACATACATAAAGGACGAACTTTGAAATTTACTCTTTTGTAAAAGATTATATTTTTAAAGTTGTATGAGAAAAACAAAATAGGTTAAAACTTAATTATAATAACAAAATAACAAAAAGAAAAATAACATCCTAAAGCCACCACGTGTATACAATTATTTTTATAAAAGCTTTTAATTTAGTAATTACAAAATACGTAGAACATTGGATAAAATAAAATAAATCAACAATTATTAATGTTTTTTTAAGTATAACTAGGTTAGAACCCCGTGTATTACACGGATTGAGTAAATATAATTTTATATATTAATTAATAAAAAGTTACATCTTTGTGAACCCCGTATATTGTACGGATTAAACAAATGTAATTTTATATATCAAATAATAAAAAAGTTATATCTTTAAAAACCATGTGTATTACACAGATTAAATAAATGTAATTTTGTATACTAAATACTATGTCGTATCTTTAAAAAAGCCTTTTTATTGGGTTGAATAAATCTACCAAATAATAAAAAATTACATCCTTAAAAACCTCGTATATTACACGTGTTGAATAGATATAAAAAGAGTTATATCTTTAAAAATCATGTGTATTACACAGATTAAGTAAATGTAATTTTGTATATTAAATACTAAAAAGGTCGTATCTTTAAAAAACCCGTGTATAGTCGGGTTGAAAAATCTACCAAATAATAAAAAAATTACATCCTTAAAAAACCTCGTGTATTACACGTGTTAAATAAATCTATTTTTACATAGCAAATGATAAAAAGTTATATCTTTAAAAACTTCGTGTATTACACGGGTTATATAAATGTAACTTTGTATAGTAAATAATAAAAAATATTATATTTTTAAAAATCCCGTGTTTTACACGGAGTTGATTAAATATAATTTTGTATACCAAATAATAAAAAGTTATATTTTTAATAAATTAGGATAACATTTAATATTAATTTATTATTTGTATATTTAATATAAGATAAGTAGGAAAGAGAAGTATTTGTTTTAAAAATATGTTAAATTAACAATTTAGATTTGAGGATAATATTTTATTAAAGTATGATAAGATTTAATATTAATTTATTATTTATTTATTTAGTTAATATAAGATAACTATAGATTTGAGAATATCTTCAATGAATGACACGTGTGCAAAAGTTGGTTTGTTTTATTATAGTAGATAGATTTTTAAGGTTTTAATGATATAAAAAAATTAGTAAGAATACCATCAATCTAATGAGAAATCTTGAAAAATAACTCACGACCTCACGACCATTGATTAAAATGAAAATACAAGATAAAAACGAAATTCTAAATATAAAAAGCAAACCAAAACAAAAATTTAAATAATGAAATATAAGATAAACGAAACTCACGACCTCACGACCATTGATTAAAATGAAAATACAAGATAAAAACGAAATTCTAAATATAAAAACCAAACCAAAACAAAAATTTAAATAATGAAATATAAGATAAACGAAATTTCAAATTATGGTTATGTAGATTAAAGTGATCTTATAAAATTTAAATATAAAAAATAATACAAAATAATTATAAAACTTAATAAAAAATTCGGATTGTAGGAGGTGTTGCCATGGCATTAATTGTAGTTCTTTATTAGTATTTAGATTTAGATTAGATTTTTTGAACCACTCATAAAAAAATAATTATCATTATCCTTGTTTTTCATTATATTTTAACTAACATAATTTTGAATTTAGTGATATTTGGAGACTTAAATATAATTGTTTTTAAGTAAAAAAAGATTATTTTGAAAATCCATAATTAATTTCATATCAAATTCACTTGTTAATTAATATAAACTAGGTTTAAATAAGTTCGCCGCGTTCTTTTGTTATTTAGTTTGTTTTTACATGTGTTTTGAAATTACTACGAATGTGTTGCGAACAGAACTGCTGACAAGAATAAAAATAAAATGTAGAAAATAACATTAAAAAATAACCGAAAAGAAATCAACCAAAAAGTTGTATCGTAACGATGTTGTTCGTATGAAACCCGTGGTCAGAGATGAGCAAATTGTTCTGGGTACCGGTACCAAATTTGCCGAACCGAAAGATCTTAAGTACCAATTCGGTACCGACTTTTGACATTCCTGGTACCGGTTCACTACCGTTTTTTACCTTCATATACCGGAACGGAAACCGGTATTTTCGGTATCAGTACCGATTCTGTATCGGTTGGCACCGAGCTTATCCCTACCACTGAAACTAAAAAAAGAAAAAATTAAAAGTTGAAGAAAATCAACAAAAAAAATTTGTACAATACCGTTGTTCGTACGGTAACCGTGATCAGGGATGAGCAAATGGTACCGGGTAGCAGCACTGAATTTCCCGAACCAAAAGATTTCCAATATCAATTCGGCACCAACTTTTGACGTTTTCTGTATTAGTGCCGGATTTTACCTTCATATACTGATACCGAACAAGACCGTCCCGTATTTTCTTTACCAAAACTGGTTCGATACCGGTTGACACCAAACTTACCCCAACCCCTAATATGAAAAAAAGATTAAAGTTAAAAAGTAAAGAAAATAACTTATAATATTAAAATCACTATTTATTTCATTTCCTTTATTAATATATAGTAATAGTAATATATAGTAATACTAAAATAATAAAAGTATTAAAAAACTATATATTATTATAATATTAAAAGCACTGTTAATTTCATTTTCTTTATTAATATATAGTAATAACCGTCCATAATTAAGTAGGAAAAGGGGCGAGAAAAACCAAAAAGTAGATGGCCCAGATCGATGGCAAGTGCCCCATAACATTTTCTTTTATGAGTAAATTGCAAGTTCTGACCTTTATTTACAAACTAAATTTAAGGCGGTGACATTTATCTTAAAATTTGATAAGTTTTGTACTTAATGTTTTAAAATGCTACACGTTTTGTCTTTTGGTCCTAACCTAGTTAATTTTTTTGGTTAAATCAGATCACACAAGGATAATCTAGTCTTTATGACCCATTTATATAAAAATGTTTTAAAAATAAAACAAAAATAAATTTAAAAAACTATTTATTAATATATAAAGGCCGGTAAACATACAAAATGCCTTAACGTACGACGCGTACGCGATGCATTATCAACATGCGAATACTTGTAACTAACATGTGAATTTGGTTCCAATAACATCATGCGAAATTCTAGTTTTATTTCAACATGTGAATTGGGTTTCCATAACAAACATGCGAACTGGGTTTTTATTGCACATGCGAATTGTATTTTTTTAACATGCGAACTTTCGTCTTTATAACATGCGGTATTTCTTTTACGGGTTTAAAACATGTGAATTTGCCGTCACGTACGTGTCGTACGTTAAGGTATTTTATACGATAATTTTTTAATATATAAATCAGAACACTAAAAACACTTCAATGCTTGAAGGCTTTTATTTATTTTATTCTACAAGATTAAAAGAAAGACAGGTGCTAAAAATTAGCATGCCTCCAACCTTAAACATACATACTATATATATAAAAAACACACCAAAAAACAACATTTTCATTAAACTAGTTTTTTCGCCCCGCCGCGTTGCGGCTAACTTCTTTTATTATTTAGTCTGTGTTTACTTGTGTTTTGAAATCACTACGAGCGAGTTGCGCACGGAACCGTTGACAAGAATAAAAATAAAATGTAGAAAAAAACACCAAAAGATAACCGAAAGAAAATCAACCAAAAAATTTGTATGGTAATGATGTTGTTCATATGAAACTTGTAGTCAGAGATGAGCAAATGGTATTGGGTACTAGTACCGAATTTCCCAAAACCAACCGTTGACAAGAATAAAAATAAAGTGTAGAAAAAAACACCAAAAGATAACCGAAAGAAAATCAACCAAAAAATTTGTATGGTAATGATGTTGTTCGTATGAAACTTGTAGTCAGAGATGAGCAAATGGTATTGGGTAC